>NC_135305.1:1483649-1588356 GCF_048772815.1 Callospermophilus lateralis | reverse complement strand
AGAAGGGGTGAGTGCACAGCCGCCAGGCTCCACACTGGGTTCCCGTCAGCTCTGCATCCCCACAGCCTCAGGCTGACCCAGCAACAGGCCCTCTTGGACCCTTTGAAAAACTGATGAATAGGAGAAAACTCTGGAGAGGAGATGTGGGGGACCAAGCAGAAGTGGAAAAGCAGGAGCTGGGCGCGTTCCTGCCTGAGAGCTAGCCCTTCAGCCAGAGGCAGCACTACCCGGGAAAAAATCCTGACCCCATCACGGGCTACCCGCCCCCCGCCCCCAGCTGCAACAGAAAAATGCGCAGAAGTGCTCGCCCTTTACTTGTCCGCCACCATCAAGTGGACCACGGCCCTATTTACTTTGATTTCAAAGCGCATTATTGTCCACTTGCTAATAAACCAGTCAGCAGAGAAAGAACTGAGTTACTCGGCAGGCCTCACGCAGGCCCTGGGCCTAATCCCTGAAAGGCCTGTGAACAAGGGCGCTGAGCTGCCGTGCAGCTGGGCGGCGCTGCAGGGCCGGGCGGCTGCACAGGAAAGCTCGGGAAGGCTTTCTTTGGTCCTTGTGCAATTCATTTCTTTTAAGATGGGGAAATGGGAAGAAAGGCTTCATGTCCAGGGTTTTGGGCCTTTGATCATTTGATGAAGGCTGGGACGGCAACGTGGGCCCCCAGCTTCTCAGGCCAGACAAAGACGGCCCTGGCCGCACAGGACAAAACCCCCTGTGGCCTCTTGGGGTGGCGCCTGGGAAAGGCCCACCTCAGCTGGTGAGGGGCCGCCTCCCTTTGATCTCTCCAGAGACCAGGGCGGCCAGGTCAGGGGATTTCACACCGCACACACCCCTGCCAGAGAAGGGGAGCAGGTCAGGGAGAGGGCGGGCGACCCAGCTCAGAGCCAGCCCTGAACCTGCCCGCTTCGGCCAGTTCCACATGGCTGGCTTGCATTGTTGAGAACTGCGTCCACGCTTCAAATGGAATTTGACATTACAGGCCACAGCGGAGCCAGCAAATGGCGCGCCAGGGCGCCGGACAATGGTGGGCCCCGCCCCGGCAGCGGAACCTACTGCCCTGCTTGCCCTCCAGGAGGTGAACTGGCTGCTGAAGGTCCAGGCTGCTTGCATGGATGGCCACCAGGCCGCCCAGTACAGGCCGGCCTCCTTGGCACCTGCTCAGGCTCCTGCGGTTTGGACTAGCAAATTTCCACTTCAGATGAGTGTCTACCAAGTAGCTCAGGATGGCACGCTATTTACAAAGAGCTGTAAGGTATTGCTTAGTAGGGCGGCCTGAGTTCTGCTCTGGGGTGATGGGAGGGAAATGTGTGTGTTCCTGAGAGAGAAGGCAGGCTGGGTGGTAAGGGCAGAAATAAACATTGTTGATACCCCTGAGCGCCAAGAACTGCAAATTTGTAAAGGAAAAGTTATTGAATGACTCAGCTGGATGAATGGGTAAGAAGAAAATGAAAAAAGAACTGAACTTTTGACTAAAAAGGTGAGGATTGCGTTACATCTTAAAACCAACACACCACTGCAGAGCAGGAGTGTCTGCATCTTGTCCTGGGGGCTTCCACGGCTTCGCCAGCCAACGAGTCAGGTGCCAAGCTGGTACTGGGTGTCCAGAAGCCGGGCTCCCTCTCTCCTGGGGCTGCAGAGCAAGGCTGAGCAGCTGGGTGCCATGCAGGGTGTGGCTTAGCCCTTGGGGGGGAGACGTGGGGTCCAGAGACCCTGCCCAGCACACAGTCCCGTTGTGCCTGGGTCTTATCTTAGCATGTCTTAAGCCTGGGCTAAAGATGGGCTCTATGTCTTTTCTTTCTTTTTGGCCAGTGAAGATGGAGTAAGGAAAACACCTACTTAACATTAATAGTAGAAACTGATTTCCACTGTCAGGTCTGCTCTGATGGCTGGGTGAAGGTGAAGAATGGCGTGTTCTGGGAGGCAGAGGCTCCGTCCTTGTGTCTGCCCATACGTATACATGTGTGAGCATATGTGCACGTTATCAGACGACGACTTGCTCACAGCTCAACAGAGGCTACAAAACGCCACCCGTCTCTTTGCCAGGTCCCACGGAGAGCTAGCGGGCACCACGAGAACAGCACAGTCCTTCCGACCCGAAGCAGCACTGCGTGCAGGAGGTGGTGCTCACCGGCCCCTTGGTGATGCCTCCTGCCTGGGCCTGGCAAGTGCCAGACCAGTTCCGCCCCTCCTCCTCCCTGTGATCACCACGGGCAGGCTGGCCTCAGGTGTCGCTGCACCCTGCCTTGACTGCAGTGTCCAGGGGTCCCCCGATAGACAGTGCTCCCCTTCTCGGAGGACAAAGAGCCACTGAACAATGTTAAGAGTATTTGGGGGCTGGGGATGCAGCACAGTGGAGGGGTCTGTCTAGGGTGTGCAAGGCTCTGGGTTCCACCCCAACACCCCAAAACAAAAACCCAACCCTCAAGACTGAGATAAGGTGGCTGGCACTGGTGACATTACTACCAGACTGGTAGGGCGACTCTAGAAGGAGACCTGAGCCACACTGTGAGCCACACTGTGGTCACCCTAGGCTGTCCAGCTTGCTGCAGCATTCAAAGACCCGAGATTGCCCTCTTCTGGTCCTAATGTTGCATCGAAGTGTGTGTGATTGATTCTTATCAGACCTACTATGTGCTCAGCACATTCAGGCTGACAGCAGAGCAGGAACCTCAGAAATAAGCCACGCCTGCTGCAGATAGCCTTCCTGTGATTCAGAGAAGGAACAATCGGCTGATTCTCTCCAAGGCCTCCTGTGAATATCACCCCCCGTGTTGCCATGGCAACACCATCCCATCTCTGAGCCACAACAAAGCAGCCAGACTGGCAGTCTCACCTTTGGCCATCTTATTGAGAACCATGTCAATCAGGACGTAGGTCCCGCTCCGGCCTGCACCATCGCTGTCAACAGAAGGAGAGAGAATGAGGTGCTGCCTGTCCGGTGACCCACGCACCGCAAAGCTCGCAGCGCTATCTCCTCTATGTTCAAGTGCTTGGGGAAGGGAAGGGGGCTGCGAATTAGAGGGGAGGAGGGGAGGAGGGGAGGGAGGGAGGGGGAGGCGGGCAGGAGGAGGGGGAGGGGGAGGCCGGCAGGAGGAGGGGGAGGGGGAGGGAGAGGGCCTTCTGCTGGGGCAGAAGGCAGGGCAGGAGCAGCCCTGGAGAGGGAGCCTGGGATTAGCCACCCTACTTGGTACACATTTGTCTCTTTCAAGACTTCTTCCCCCTCTCTTTGGCCAGAGGTGGGGTAAATTTTATCAGAAACAAAACAAAACAAAATGAAGAGGCAGTGGCTGTGTTGGAGGGGATGGGTTTACATCCAGAGCATCGGGGCACTGCCCCGCCTTGCGGGCCTGGCCTGGGCTGGGCTCTCCGGCCGCCCTCTTGCCGCAGAAACACACGTTTCATTTGTTACTTAATCGCATTCTCTAAAAAGTGTTCTCATTTCATCTCTTCCTCATCCCACCAGCTAAAATTGGAATATTTACCATCTGGACTAGCGTTGTAAAAATGTCTTGAATCATGTTTTAACAACAGCAAATTGAAAAAAGAGAAAGAAAAGTTTCTTTGCTGGGAGGAGAGTGCCCTGCTGCCGTGCCCTCCTCACAGGGAGCGCGTGGGCAGTTGCTCCCTGACCAGCACGGCCACCAGTGTGGACGGAGTAGATGCTCTCCCACCAAACGGCCACTGACAGTGGAGGACGCTTCTCATCTGCAGGCTCGGACAGTCATTGTGACCGCAAGGGCTCTGTGGCTGTGGCGCCCGCAGCTGCGGGCAGTCTTCACAGTGGAGCACCCCGTCTGGCCTCAGCAAGTGGCTGGGACAGCCGCAGTGGGAGAGATGGACCTTTGCACAAGCTTCACACACAGGAGACACAGCAGCCCAGGCTGTGGCAGGCCTCAGGTGGCCACAGGTGATCAGTGATGTGCCCCTGCAGAGCGCGTAGGCCGCAGACTCACTCTGCCAACCTCTCCACGGGGAGGCCGGCGCGCCCAGGGGCACCCAGGGGCCACTCACTCTTGCCTCTCCTCTGAACTGCAGATTTGGGGGTCCTTGATCTTTGGGGACAGATTTTCTTTTTATTCCACAGAAAGGAATGTTCAGTGAGATGGCTTTAGAAATCAGAGTCTGAGGTCTTCACCAAAACCAGGTGCACACGGAGTCTGGCAGGGGCAGAACCCTCGCTGAGCTTTCTCTGGCTGGATCTGTTCCAGCTGGTGGGGGTCTAACCTACTTAAGGGCATGGTCACTGGAATATTGCCCAAGAGCCCAGATTCTTGCAATAAGTGAGAGGTGGACATGTCTTTTGTAGGACAGGACTTGTCCCTGCTCATGACTGCCCTGGGCACTTCTCACAAAGGGCAAGACAATGCCACTCACTAAAAACCTACCAAAAATGTTGTCTCCATGGCAACATGACAATTTAACAAAAAATAATGTGGGCAGGACACCGACATTTGGAAATTATGGTACACAGCATAGAGCTTGCTAGAAAGAAGACACGTCAGGCAGCTAAGGGGGGTTCAGAGATGCACACACAGCCTCATTCAGCCAGAGGCACAGTGGATGATGCTTATAGCTCTGGTTTCCCTTAGGAATACCAGCAAGATATGCTCATCGAGCAATTAGAAAGTCCAGCTTCCGTATGGAGTGCACCGTTATTTTTTGAAATAGCAACACTTACTGATCCAGGTTAAAAGTCGTACTTGCCTGCAGTGAACAATGATTGGACAAGAACGGCCCCTGTAGCACTTGTTTACTTTTCTGAAATAAAAAGAGATATAAAAATTATAGTGATACACTAGGACTCTGTGATTCAAAACAACCAATCACCAAAGCAGAAAGTCCATATCATTGATATCATTGTAAAATAGTCTGTTGGACAAAGAAAATTAAAAATGACACATATCAGTTTAAAGATTTTTCCTTTCAACATAAACTCGTTGAGCAGAGCTTTGAAAACAATTCTCAACCCTGACCCCCTTTCCAGGTACCAGCGCCTGGGAGGGTCCTGCCCTGGCTCTCGCCCTCCCACGGGGCCTCCTCCCCCTTCTCCTCAGCTTCGGGGGGTCTGACCTCTGCATGTCTTGATGTTCCACTAAGACGGGGGGCGGGGGTTTGCAAGTCATGCTCAGGATCTCTCACAGCCTGTACATCCTATCGGGATGTGATATTACCAGATGGTCTGAAAGAAGCATCCAAAGACCCTATCTGACCTGTGGGTTTCAGGTGAGTGTATCTAAATGACGGAGAAATCACCATGGAATCCAGACAGTCTTTTCCATTTTTATAAATTTGAATATGTATAAAAATAGCTCCATTGTGCAGCTTTTAGATTAGAAGTTATGAAAATTAATAATGAGAATATATTTAAGATTTCATTAACTAACCTTTGTCCAAATCAGAGGGCTGACTTAAAATTGACTATATAAGATTCTAGGATTTTTTGTTTTTAAATTCAGTGAAACAAGGGAACATGTTCACATATTTCTTACTTGAGAAAATTAAAGACAGGATCTCAGTTTTACGGAAGGGAAAAATGGATGAAGGGATGTTTCTAGAATGTACTGCATGAACTCAAACAATGTAAGACTAAAGAAAAATGACAGTACAGAAAAAATATTTTCCCCTTGAACCAGAAATGGGAAAATCACTTTCTTTGCAAAGGCTTGCCTGTGGAGCAGCGGGGTGGCCAGCTGGAGGTGGAAATTCAATCGACGGCTGCCACAGAGCACCGGGTGGAGGGAGGGAGGTGAGTGCCGGCAACTGGCACTGAGTAGAGACTTCAATACCAGGCAGCCCTGCCACCAGAGGGTTCCTTTTTCCTACTTCCTCCACAGAGTAATAGGACGAGGTACTTCTGACGGGAGTCGGAGCCCCCAACCTGGACAGCGTAAGGTGAGTTGAGGGGGCAGGCTGCAGAGCCTAGATGAGATGCGCCCACCTGCAGATAGGTCGTGTTCAAAGCCTGTTCAGAGCACTTGATCTCGGCTGCTCTCTAGCCTGTGGAAATGGGCAGCATCTTCGTGCTGGTGGACCACCCAGAGAAGCCTTCAAAAAGGGAGGGCTTGGAGCGTGTAAGGCCAGCCAGCACTCTGGTGGTCAGGTCCTTCCTGCAGGGGCCCTTCCTGGCTTTGTACCCTGTGATGGTAAGGCTGGGGAGGTGACAAGTAAGAACGAAGCCACTGTGATCAATAGCACGTGCATGCCAGAACACCTCCAAGTTCTTCACCTTTGGAGACTAGACTGAGAGACACAGCCATGTGAACCTGCTGCTAAAATCTTGCACTGCTGATGTGGCTGTAAAGATGTCACAAGTAGACATGCACCTCAGAAAGAGGAATGTGAAGCTCACAGCTCATGAGAACTGTGCATGGGGCTGGGCATGGCTGGAACGTACAGGGCCCTGGGCTGCACCCCCGGCAGAAAAAAGACTGTGTACACGTGCCCATGTAGGCATGTGCGTATGTATCTGAGTATGTGTGCACACACGTGTGTATATGTGTGCACATGCCCATGTGCACGTGTACATGTATGTGTACTCAGCCAGAGTGTGCATGCATGTATGTACACACATGCATGTGTGTATGTATGTACCTGTGAGGATGTGTGCATGCATGTGTGTACAGGAGCACGTGCACAGGTTTGCACACACACATGAATGCATATGGGCACACAAGTAGGTGTGTACGTATATGTAGGTGTATGCACATCCGTGTATATATGCACACATGTGTGCATGTGTGTGCAGGTGTGTATATGCATGTGTGCTTGTGAGTACATGTGCGTGCATGTGTGTGTGTGCAAGATCAACCATCAGCTCTCCTTGGGGCTTCACTTTTAAAGTCTTTTCTCCCTCAGACAAATTTCTCGGTGCTGCGTCTGACTAACGTGAAGGCCTCAGCTCCACACCTGCAGGACCTTCTGCTCTATTCCAAGCTGGGCCACTGCTTGTAAGACGGAACACACTGCTCCATCAACAGGTTCTCTCACTCTGTCCTGATTGGGTCAAGCACAAAGAGAGGCTCGTTAAAAACAAGAGCCTGACGCCAGGGCCTTCTGCAACTGTGTGGGGTAAGGATGTGGGTCTGGGGGCCAGCAGCCATTTGCATCTGCTCAGCTGCCTGTCTGGCAGAGTGCTTCTGCCCTGGCTGGGTGAGGGGCACGTGAGCAGGAGGCGGAGGACGGGCCATGAGGCAGCGTCTCTCTTCTCCACCCGGGAGCCCTGTCTTCATCTGTGGCATACGAGATGTCCTTCTCTCCAGTAGGTTGTCACCAGCTGCCTCTGCAGGCCTTTGCAAGGGTTTGCTGTAACTTTAATGTCCACACCAGCTCCCTGCCCTGGGCCAGACCTATTACAGCCACCACGAGTGGTCTGGGGGGCATGGGTGGGAGTGTGCTGCAGTGACATGGCTCAGATCTTTATTTACAAAGAACCATGCACTCAGATCAGGGAACATCACAGACAGGAAAGCAAAACCATCGCATATGGACCCTAAGGGCTCGTCGGGTGGACCCCAGGTGCAGATGCAGATCGTTGGAGGAGATGAGCAACACACAGGGTCTCACTAGTGTCTCAGACAATCCCCAGTCAGCAGGGGGTCTCCACATCCAGGAAACCGGCGTTACTTATGCTTCCACAGGAGGCGTGTACCGAGAAGGAGCGGTTAGTGATACAAACCAACCCTTGGGCCACTGAGTGAGAAGAAACCGCCATGCAAACCAACAGCAAGCAAAGGTGAGGCCGTGAGAGGTTCAGAGGGTCCCCACATGTCCCTGCAGCAGACACAGTTTCCAATGATCACTTTTGTGACTATGCAACTGGGCTCATATTACTAGCTGCAACATCACAAAAATGACACTGGCCACCGCTAATGAGCTGGCAAAGTAAGGCTTTGTCCATGTTTACAGTGAGCAGCGTTAGTGAATGCTATGGCACACAGCAAGAGGTGCAGGAGAGAGGGAGAGAGGACAGACAGCGGGAGAGAGGTTCTCCAAGCGAGGCCTCCCGTGTGATGCTAATTACCCCTTAGCAGTTCTCTGTAGAGTGTAAATGGTCTCCCTCTGGGCTCCAGGAACAGTTAATTACACATCTCAGGAGCCTGATGCACACACCAGGCCGGGGAGAGAAGCTCTGTCTGTCGCTCAGAGGTGAGCAACCCTGCACCCTGCACCCTGCATCGCAGGCGTCTCCAGACACAGCTGCTGGCACTCGGCTGCTGCACAGAGAACCACCTTCCGGAGATGCACATCTGGGTGTGTCGCCACTGGTGCCCACTGTCCAGGGAAGGTGCGGCCGGCCTGACTGGACTCCTGGTCCTGCCAGACACGGCCAGCAAGGACAGCTGACCCTCCCCAGACGGTCATACCGGGCTAGAAGTTTGCTTTCTTTTCGATTTAACAAAGACTTTCTTGGGCCACGTGTTCTCAGACCCTGGAGCAAGGGAGTTTGGGGAAACCATTTTTCTTTGCGATGTGTTTGGAACCCTGAGGTTTGGGTATGGGTATGTTCCGTTCCATATATGGATACAGACACGTGCCCATATGCATATATGTCAACCACACAGGATGAGCTTAGAGACAGAGTGCCGGCATGAGTGGCCGCCTCTCAGCTTCATCCATTTTGCTGGTAATGACTGGTTTGAAGATGACCTCAGGAACCCAGGTGAGATTCCACGGGGCACGTCTTTGTGCACTGAGAAGACATATGCAGTGGCCAGGAAACTGGGGAATGGGCAGCAGCTCAGGGCTCTAGGTCCATCTCTGGGGTGGGGACAGAATTGGATGGGAGTCACTGAGCGTATGTGACAGATGTGACACCAAAGTCCCTCCTTGAGCTCTTTCACATGCTATCTGACCCAAAGAGCAATCGAGAAAAAAATGTTGTAATTATTTCAAATGGACCAGAAGGCAAAAGAAATCGTGTCATAACCAACTGTAGCCTCCACCTGCAAAATCTGCAGAGGAGCTGGCCCTGTCAAGGTGACAGTGGCCCCCAGGGCCACACAGAACACTGCTCTTGGGGTCCTGCCATGTGGGGCTAGGACGCGCCTCGCCTTCACTCTGCTCCTTGCCCGAGTGCCTCCGAGGAGGGTGCTGCCTGCCCCGCGCCTGGCTGTGGTGCTGCTGCCTGAGGCCACCGCAGGCCCCACGTGAGCGACTGCGGCCACCCCTGAGACTGCAGCCCCACTCCCTGCGCATGGGCTTGCTGTGCTGCGCTGCTGATCTCTTCCTGCCACCGCCTTGCGTTTGTGCAGCAGAACAGCACACGCTTCAGGACAGCTCGTGGGGCGACTGGCCAACTGCCCGAAGGACAGCCACTGAGAACGCAGCCGCGAGCCCACTGTGCCCAGGCTCTTGCCTGAGACAGTCCACCCCAGAATCCAGCCACCTTATTAAGCTTCACCCCAGCCGCCGGGCGGAGGGCCCAGCTCGCCACACAGGCCTCACATCCTCACGTTGGGGCTGTCGGCTGAACCAAGGGCCACCTTCCCACCATGTTAAGGTGTCCGCCTCGCCACTAACCAGCACCAAGGCTGGAGGACAGCGGCAGGTCCCCCACCTCTTGCCCCAGAGGATGCCCAGAGCTGGAGCCACCCAGACACGGGATCTGGTGCCAGCCCGTGCCCTGCTGCCTGGTGTCACCCTCTGGCTACATTGGCTGCCGGCAGCTCTTTACCTGCGGAAGTCCAGGAGTGCCCCTGTGGAGGAGGGGACGCCCCGGTCATACCAGCTCAGGAAGTGGAACTGGGTCACGGTGCGCGTCTGCCGGGTCTGCAGGTTCTTCAGGTAGAAGCTCCTCACCAGGAAATCCTCGCACCAGATGTGCTCCGAGACCAGGTTGACCTGAGGGGGAGGGGACAGGAGGGGACGGGACAGGCCAGGCATCGTGAGTCACACGCGCCCGCACCCCTCGCTGCCGTTGGGGCGGAGGGGCGTCTTACAACATGACAGCTGCTGCAGCTCAGCCTTGGCTTGGCCTGATGCTTCCCTCTGCTCTGAAATCACCTGTACAGACACCGGGAAGCCCCTGGCCCGGGCAAGGGGCCCCTCGGTCCTCGGGACAATGGCCGTGCTCTCTGTGGAAGGAGGTCCTGCCTGGGTGGCCGGGAGCAGGATTGACCATCCTGGAGGTGGGTGTGCTGCTTATCCTGCCAGTGCTTGGGTCTACACTTCAGATGCGGGGACACACGGTGCACCCCAGAGTCCGGGCCGCAACCACACAGCCATGTGGCACCTAGACCCCTGAGGACCTGTGGTGCTGCCTGCCCTGCGTGGCCCTGCCTCTGCCTAGTGGACAGGACTGGTCAGCTGCTGGCAACCTCACCCAGCAGCCGGGGCACATGCTCCTCCCTGGGGACGCAGGCACCCTCCCTCGGTACCTCGTAGAAGTGGTAGAGGTTGGCGCCTTCGTCCGGCCAGTAGTGGTGGCTCTGGCGCACCCCGTTCTCCGTGAGGGGCGTCAGCATGACGATGACAGCACAGCCGCTCTCCCACACCATCTGCGGACAGAAAGGCGGGCCCAGGTGAGGCTCCGTCACACGTGCCGCACCGTGCTAAGGGACAGGCAGTGAAGGGACGCTGCACTCCCAGACACCTGTTGCCACGGGGCAGTGTCTGCCCTCCGCTCTGGTCTCGCCACGCGTTCTGTGGGATGTGGGAGCCAGCGAGCCCCCCCACGTGGCCCCTCCACGGTTCCACGCCAGCCATGTGCCTGCCCGACCTTCGGTCTGTAAAGAACACTTTCTACCACGCGACACAAGCAGAGATCTGTCACCACAGTTATTTTTCGGTGGTTGTCATTACTTTGCTGGGCCAGAGAAACAGTCCACCCTGCGGACCTGCAGAGCCATCGGGAGCGGCTGAGAGGAGGCTTTCCAAAGCACACTATAGACTCACAGCAGCATATCTCAGCAGGGTTCAAATCAAAGCAGACCCCAAGCTGATTTTGCCCTTTGTCCTGGCCACACGGGACAGCCCCAGACCCAGTGAACAGAGCGTGCCCGCCACCTGGGCAGCACAGTCCTCCCGCGCCCTCTCGCAGAGGTGGCCTGCCACCGGGGGCGTGAACCAGTGTGCCCAGGGTGGCCGGCTCGTCCCCATCACGGGAGAACTGCTCTCCTGCACGGGTCACATTTCCCACAAGGCTTCACAGAGACGTTGACAAGCATTTGTGCTTGGACGCGAGTCCGTATCTGAGAGCTTCCATTCCTTTGAAATACAAATATAAAAATCCAGTTATGATCTTGTTATTTAAGAATCCACATCTCACCTATGAAAAGGCTTGTCCATCATAGCTCCTGTTACTAAATTCCCCCGTCAGATCACATTTTAAAATCAGGCTTGTGCGTGTTGTTTTCCTCTGTTAATGCTACTTATTTCCCCATGGGATAGAAACAGCTGATTTCCCTGGGGTGCCTCACTGCCTGCTACCTACGTTGGGATTTAATGGGACCTCCTGAGATATTGGCCGAAATCCCACAGTCGAAGTGAATCTCGCGTGAGCCAGGAGCTTCCCTGGGCCTCTGTGCCAGTCGGGCAAGAAGGGCCGGGCGTGCTCTCTGCCTTCAGACCTGCTCCCCGTCTGCACGCCCGTCACGCGGCAGTTTAATGTGCCCTTAGAAAGCCAAGAAGCTCGTCGGAGCCATTACGGAAATGAGGAGAAACACGGGTTTTATGAGTGTAATAAAAACACAACGATCTAGACCATAAACTAATCACCAGCACCCCGCTGGTGCCGCCCAAGTGTGACGTTGGGGACCTGCCGCGGCAGAGGGGCCTTGCAGCCAGGGGCTCTCGCAGCTCACGGTGGTAGCATTGGGAGCCCGCCTGGCTCTCTGAAGAGGTGCTCAAGATTAAATCCAAACAACTCCATAAACTACGGTCCCAGCCTCCCACGGTGCCCTGGGGTGACGCTTCTCCTCAGGTCTGTGTAAGAGCAGAGAAGGGGTCACCAGATACCCAGGCAGCTGCGTGGGGTCCCAGTGCCACGAGGTGCTCACGGACCTGCCGAGGTTTTCTGGTGTCCCAACCTGGGGGAGCCAGGGCACCTCTCACTAGCTCCCACCGTCACCCACGTGCCGCCAGCTTAGCCTCAGAACGTGTTGAAGGAACTTGACGGTTGGCGAGAACAGAGAAAGAACCTGGTCCACCAGGTCTCACTTCCTCCCTCTTCACCCCAGGCTTGGTCTGCAACAGGCAGGACGTGAGGTGCTGCTGCCCGTGGCCGGGGAGGGGGACACCGTGCCATGCACCTTGAGAGAGCTGAACTTCCTCCTTGGACGTAGGTGATGACCTGGAGTCCCTGTTCAATCTAGCGCCGTCCCTGGAATAGGCCGGAATGAAACTAGAGAGCGACAGGCTGACTCAGGAATGGCAGTTTCCGGACTTCTGTTAAGTATCTGAGAACACTCGTGGTCTGCACTCTGCTATCTGACCTCTGACTGAGCCATGTGCCAGGCCCGAGGCTGGAGACTCGATGGGGACAGGCAGGGCTGGTGCTATGGTGCCTAGAGGCACCTGTGGTGGCCCTCAGACCCCCTCCGCTTGCAGACTTTCAGGGGGTTATTTTTCCCAGGCAGGAAGCAGGGTCCTCTGTGCCCTGATCCAGATGAAGCTGCGATGCAGACTGTGAGTGAGCTTGGGCACAGACCCCACCTGTGAACGGCTGGTGCTGTGCTCGGAGGACTGAGGTCCCCCAGACGTGCCGGCTCCTCTGCTCAGAGCCCACCTCTGTGAGCCTGGGCGGGGAAGGGCAGAGGGTCTCCCCCATTCCTCACAGTGGCTGGGTTCCAGGGGCTCTCTTGGTGTGAGACCAGGGCTAAGCCCGCTGCCCATCCCGGGGAAGCGCCAGGGCCAGAGACTGGTGATGGATGCAGAAGAACTGGAGTAGCTCAGACAGTTCGCCTGCGCATGGGAAATGTGGGCTGGTGCTGCCCAAGTGTGACGTTGGGGACCTGCTATTTGAGCCAGCTCACTGGCGATTAGAGCCTGGAGCTCCCTGCTGAGGCTGGACTATCCTCTCCAGTTGTGCTGAAGTGGCGCCTGGTGCCTGTGTGTGGCCCCTGGAAGGCCATCTGTTTGTTTTGGTACTGAGGGTGGACTCTGGGGCATGCTGCCACTGCGCTGCCACCCTGGGCCTTCAATTTTATTTTGAGACAGGTCTCCTATGTTGCGCAGACTGGCCTCAAGCTTGGGACCGCCTTGCCTCGGGCCCCGAGCTGCTGGAGTTCCAGGCGTGTGTCCCTGAGCCCGGCTAGAAACAGGGCGTTGCAGGTGTGATGAGTGAGACGAGGCCCTACCAGAGGGGCTGGTCCTAATCCAGCCTGATGTCCTTCGCACAAAGAGGGCCACACCAGGCCAAGGCAGGGCCCAGGGCGGACCACGCCAGGGCAGGCACGGACGGGGCGAAGCTGCCACAAGCCAGGGCCCCCGAGGCGCCTGAGCTGGAGGAGCAGGACCTGCCCTGGGGCTCTGTAGGAGTGCCCTGCTCACTCCTGGGTCTGGGACTTGGGCCTCCGGCACTTGAGAATGCACCTCGGTTGCTGTGAGCCGGCCTGTTCACTGTTCCAGCAGCCCGAGCCAACCAGCACACCCCGGACACTGCCGCCCAGCAGAACTTGGCAGGCGGGGGCATCAGAGTCAGGGGGAGCAGGAGGGGCCCGGGTCCACCTGCTCAGGGCCCTCCTTGAGCACTGAATATCTCACCAGCAAACACAGAGGAGCCCGCTAGAACATGGCCCAGGAACCCAACCAACGCTCCTCCAAAGGAGACCCTGGTGGTGGCCACCAGCGCTGCATACAAGGGGACACCAGGCAGGCGCAGACCACAGGACTCCACTGCACTGTCCGAGGTCAGGAAGCAGCACAGGCCTGAGGTGCAGAGAACGGACAGGGCCTGGGAAAACTCAGAGGCTCCTCAGGGCTGTCGCGGTTCTGGGTACCTGTGCAGCAGCCCTAAGTCCCTCCCTGGAGACAGCTGCCTCCCACGTGCACCGTGGCCACGAGCAGATTTTATGGGTGGGCGGTGGTGGGCACAGCAGGATGCGCCTGAGCCGCAGGGGCGATCCTGCCATTCAACACGGTGGCCTGGAGGGCCGAGCCCGACCTGCCAGGCGGAGGGTGGAGGACGCAGGCCCCGGCACAGAAGAGAGCTGAGCAGGCCACTGGCATGGCGGCAGGGGCCGAGGCTGGGCGGAGGCTGGGCGAGGGAGGTGGCTGCAGGGTAGAGGTCTAGGCTGTGTGAGGAGCAGGCTCTGGAGACCTGGTGGCAGCAGGACTCCTGCTCAGTGTCGGGTCCTGGGCATCCGTGAGCAGGTGGACTGTTCTGCACCCCACACAGCCAGAGGAGAGGGGCCTGTGGGTCTGTCTGCACCGGCCTCACCAGGTGCACCTACATCAAACGGCAGCTGCACACCTCGATCAGACACACTGCCTAGACTGTGTGATACGCCCCGCCCACCCTGCCTTATCTCATCTGTGTCTCCACATCTTTCTTCCTCCAAATTGTTGTCTCCTGAAGACTCGTTCCTACTCTGGAGCATGCACTGGAGTGATTTATTACAGCCGACGCTTAATTGAAAGAGGTGACTTGAGGCCAGGCCATCAGTGGCCTGTGCACAGGGTCCTCCTGGGCTGCGTGACCGCAGAGACTGGCTCTGTTCTTTGAAGTGGGTGTGCCTGCCTGTGTGCTGGAGCTGCTGGTGGGGCAGACAGCCCTCGCCAGAGAAGGCAGAGTGTCCCCGGGCCCCAACCCGGCCCACTCTCCTGCAGAGAAGCTGCAGGTGGACGCAGGGAACTCTGAACAGCAAGGTGTCCATCCTGAAGAGTCACAGACACGCTTGTCACGCCTGAGGAGCCCATGGTAGCTGTGGGGCAGAGCACACAACCCCTTCCCAGCCTGCATAGTCAGCCCAGGCATGGAGCCCAAGCCTCTGGGGCCCTGGTCCTTCCAGGACTGAATGCGGTGTCAAGCCCAGAGTTTTGTAGAGGAGGAGGGTTGAAGGGTGGGGTGGGGGAGAGAGGAGGAGGAAGGAGGGAGGAGAAGGAGGGGGGGAGGGAAGGTGACAAGGTGGGGTGGGAGAGAGGGGGAGGAGGAGGGGGAGGGAAGAGGAAGAGGGGGGAGGAGGGAGGAGGAGGGGGAGGAGGGAGGAAGAGGATGGGGAGGGAGGAGGAGGGAGGGGAGGAGGGAGGAGGGGGAGGAGACAGGAAGAGGAGGAGTGAGGAGGGGAAGAGGGAGGAGGAGGGGGAGGGAAAGGAGGAGGAGGAGGGAGAGGATGGGAGCTCCTGCCATGTTCCAGCTCAGCAGGAATCTTGGGAGATGTCTTTCTAATTCCAATTCCCATGTCCACAGGAGGACTGCCATGGCCACCAAGGCAGTGGTGGACACATCCCAGATCACAGTCACAAACCCCAGCCTCGGGTGAGGTGATGGGACCAAAGCTTTCCTTTGCTTTCCCAGGTTTGGAGATGTAGGGGAATCCAGCGGGCCACACTGGAGACGGCCGTCCTGGGGACTCTGGGGCGCGGCCAAAGCACAACATCTGCAGGTGAAGAATCCAGTTTTCCTCTGTCTGGGTTCCCCTTGATCCAGTGACGTCTCCACATCAGCCTGCTCCGGGGGACCTCCCGCGCTTCTTCCCCCAGTTCCTCAGTGTCTGCCCACGGCCAGAGGCCAGATGAGAGAGCACCTGAGCTGACCCCTGAAGAAAGAGGGCCTGGGCAGGCTGGGCAGCAGGGCAAGCCTGGACGCTCCACGTCAGGCCAGGCCGCCATTGCAGGCTGCCGTTGAGGCTGCCAGAGGCCAGGTCTGTCCACTGAGGGGCATCAAGTGCAGCTGCAGGTAGGAGGCCATGAATCAGCCTGGCAGCCTGGAGGCCACCCCAGTGGGGTCACATGCTGTTAATGGGGTGGGAGGGACCCTTGCCCCCACCGAGGTAAGCGGCCTTCTCTGGAGGCCCGATGGGAGGCTCTCGGTGGTGCCATTGACAGTAGCCACACGATGGCCGTCTCTGGCTGATTAAGACAGCCTGGCCAGCAGGGGTGCCCACGGGAGACCCATGCCGCAGCTAACGGCCACAGGGCACAGAGGTGGCTGACCTGGCTGTGGGAACTGGTGCGCTGAGGCTGTGGCGACAGTGAGCTCTTCACACTGTGCTTTGACCCTGGGAAGAAGGAGGTCCTCTGGGTCTCCCGGGGCACTCAGCTCCGGTGTCGAGACTCAGCTGGGCGGAGGCTGCGCAGGAGGACCTGGACTCAGCAGGCTCCGGCTCTGGGAGGGAGAGAAGCCAGGCCACGCGAGCACCTCACAGGATGCCTTCAGAGGGCGGACACTAGCGATGGACGGGGGACTTTCTTCCTGGTGAACGCTGCTGGTGGCAGTAGAGCAGACCCTGACTGGGCACTGCTGAGTGCACTGGCCGGGAGAGGGCCTCCTCCCATGTCAGCCTGAACCAGCCTGTTGGCCGATGGGCTGGGCAGTGCTGGGGGCTCCAGCTGCCCTGGGCTCAGCCACCTGCACAGCGCTAGGCAGGACGACGCTGGCATCTGGGCGTGACTGCCCGGTTCCTGCCCAGGTGCCTGGGATGATACCCTCCGGCATCCCCATGTCCTCACCTGCCCTGACTTTACGCTCCACATCTGCAGACACTGGCCATGCACCCAGGTGGCAGGCCACGCTGCCTCCACCCTGCTCAGACCACTGTGCACCTCTGGGACACACCAGGGTGATGAAGCCACCCAGCACTCCACTGCCAGCTCACCTGCGTGTGCAAGGAGGCACAGCCCACAGCCGGGCCTTCAGCCACGTGGCTGCTCTGGCAGGCGAGGGTGGAATGACAGAGCCTGGAGGCCACTGGCCCTTGCCCGCCCAGCGGTCCTGGGGACACCTGCAGAGGCCTTTCCACAGGCGCTGCCCGGCCTGGCAGGAGGCTCAGCACCTGGGTTGTCAGGTGTAGCTCAGGCAGCTGGCCGGGAGCGGGGTCTGCAGCCCACGCTGCGGCACTGTGCGCTCTCATCCTGTCCCTCTGGAGTCACGTCCCGCCCAGTCGCTGGCCTCTGCACTGCTAGGAGCCATGTGGCAGAACCCTTGTCACAGCTGCCCTGGCTGCTGTGGCTCCTGGAGCTGCTTTCCACGGAGCTGGCCGCGACACCCGCTTTGTCCTGTGGCGAAAGGCTCGGCAGGCTCGGTCACGGCTCCTCAGCCACAGCTCAGAGGCCGCTTCTAGAAAGTCCTCACTTCCCACACCCAAGTGCCGTCCCGGGAAGCATCACTCCCACCTGGTGCCCACATCTGCTTCCGACGTCCGTGGGCACCCTCGCGTGGGCCCTCTGAATGTGTCCTCCCCGTGTGGGCACTGGGACGGCTGGTGCCCCTTCCCCATGGGGCCAGGCGGGACTAGAGCCGAGCCAGGTAAGCATGGACACACCAGGGTGATGGGGACACACCAGGGTGATGCTCCTGCCCAGACCCCGAGGTTGGCAGAGCGAGCTCCCTGCAGAGAGGGCGTCTTCAGAGGAAGGTCACAGGACCCACGTGCATTCCAAGCACGGGGATTGGGTCAGCCGCCTTCTCCTCTCCCTCCCCTCACTCCACAGCTGGGGGACACCATGGAGTGCAGGTGCGGCCCTGGGTGTCGGCCCACCTGGGAGGTGCTTTAGAAATCCTGAATGAAACACACCCCAGAAGGCAGGCAGACGTGCCTGACCTGGAAGGACCTGGAGTGCAGCCGCCGTCCTGCAGAGAGGGCCAGGCCTCGCTGGGCCGTCTCGAGACGCAGAGGATCCACGTCATGTGGCCCAGGCTGTCCCACGTCCTTACTCCCCCAGCCATGTGTGTTTGCTTTAAAATACAATTATTTCTAAGTAGTTCACTCCTTTCTGGGGAAGCCTGGCTCAGTGGCTCTGTGAGGAGGCGTGGGGTTCAGGGGAATGGCTTAGAAGGGATGATGGGGAGATTTCTCTTCCTCCGGACCAGAGCTGGCCCTCGGCACCTGTGGGCTCTGCATCTGAAAATTCAACCAGCCACGGACGGAAACTATTTGAAAAAAGCCTGTGTTTGTGCTGAAGGGGCACTGGGCCTTCCTGTCACCGTGTCCCGACGACCCAGTGTGACATCTGTCTACGCAGCCTGCACACTGTCCCGGCGTCATAAGTAGCCAGGGGTGATCCGGAGCATCTGGGAGGGCCTGGGGGTCACGGGAGCACACTGTCACTCACACCAAGGACTTGAGCCTCACGGGTCTTGGTACCAGGGAGTGGGAGGGAGCCAGGTCCTGCCCGATCCCAGTGGAGATTGCACATCTGCTCTTGTTTTAAAAACATACATCCAACTTTTGAAAATAAAATTCTTGAAATGCATACAGTGCATGAGGGGAGATTCTACTGGACTGCAGAGTCCGTGGGGGCCCCTCTGTCGTCTTCTAGAACATTCTGGGTTTTGCTTGGAGGCAGCTGCGCCCAGCAGGGGGCTGGGGACAGGCTGCTCAGGGGGCTGAGGGGGCCCGGCTGGTGCCTGAAGCCCTGCAGGGTGGTGAGGGTGGACACCGGCCGTGCTGAGCGTGAGCTCGGCATAGCGGGGAGGCCGTCCTTCCAGCTCTCCTGCCCTGGCTGCTGCTGTTGTCCTGCTGAGGGACTTGGGCACCTAGGCTCTGCCTGCGCCTCCTCCACACCCCGAGACTCTCCCGTGTCCTGCGGTGTCCTGTCACGTGGTCAGGCGGTCCCTTGGGATGCTCAGTACAGGTCTCCTCTCTTCCTGCTGCTGCCTTGGGGAGAAGGTCCCGCCAGGACCTGTGGATGGATCTCATTTGGGAACAGCATCTTTGTAGACAAGGCCAAGACAGAGCCACAGTGGTCAGGATGGACTCCAGTCCAATGACGGGCGTCTGCCCACAAAGGGAGACCTGGACACACAGACGCAGTGGGAGAGACCAGGCGATGTCAGAGGTGGAGAGGGGTCCCCAGCAGGCCTTGAGGCTCATAGAGGCCAGGTCGCTGCTCCCTCAGACCACCAGAGGCGCCAACCTGCAGCCCCTTGGCTGGGGCCTCTGGACTCCCGATTCCTGCTCCTGGTCGGGGGCTTTCCCCAGCAGGCCTCGGGGAACAGAGGCAGCTCTCCCGGACCAGGGCCTTCCTTAGCCCCATCTACACTGGCCTCCTAGGGGAAGTGCTCACCACTGACAGAAGCACCTGCTAGCCCCAGGAGGCACTGGGGTGGACATGAACCTGGAGCCACTGGGAGCGGCTCCAGGTCCATTAAAAGGCTCAGACCCACAGAGTGAGAGGTGTCGGCTCCACAGCCCGTGGTCCACCACCCCCAGCTTCATGTTCCAGTCATGCTCACTCCTAAGGCACCGACAGGCTTGTGGGTCGGGAAGATTTCTGGTGTCTGAGGGAGGTCCAGGCAGTGCCTGAGTGCAGCGGCAGAGCTGGCTGCACTGGACAGTCGGGCGGCACAGTGCTCAGGATGCAACGCTGGGACTGCGAGGCAATCGTCCAGAGAGGAAGAGCTGTGTTTGACAGGCGCCCAGAGACCAAAGCGTCAGCGTGGCCGTGTAGGAACTAGTGCACTGTGGGGCTTGCGGCAGAGTAGTGTCCTAGGACAGGGACCAGAGGAGAGGGCAGTGTCCTGCGGAGAGTGCGGATGAGACGGTGAAGCTGGCTACTCTGGAGTGGAACCTCCCAGAGGCTCTGCAGAGCCCCCAGGGCTGGTCTCCGGGCCCCTGGAGGGGTGGGGCTAGAACCTGGGGAGCATGTCGGCCGGTGTCCCCGTCCTCTGCAGACAGCAGGGCTGGCGGCTGAGCGGAGCCTCTGACCACCCTGCACTTGCCTCTGTCCCACTTGCCTCTCAGGGCTCCATCCTCAAGCTATTTCCTGTCCCCTGCACACCAGGTTTTGAGTGAAATGGAAGCCTTGGCTCCTGCCACTGGTTGGGCAGGTGCAGAATTCCTCGGGGACCCACTTGCCCTGCCTGCTCAGGGGAGGAGAACGGCACTCACGTGCCCAGGGGGCCAAGGGCGCCAAGCGCCCTCAGCCCAGCCTGGACCCTTCCTTGGGTTCCAGAAAGGCCGGGAGGAAGGCCCCCTCCAGAGTGCAGTACGGGAGGCTGGACGGGGCGGACAGTCTGGAGCCGGAGGACTTCCTGACCTTTCCGAGTCTTCTTCTCTCCTCAACCAGAGCAGCTCCATCTCCAGCTGCTGCCTCCTGGGGCTGCCCTGGCAGCCGGGCCCACCCACCTCCTGGTCTCCTGCGCCCAGCTGTGGTTTTGCCTCTGTGTGGTGTGCCTGGCCGTGGCAGGAGCTGCGGCCACTGTGGCCCTCAGTGCCACGTCCCAAGCCCGTTCCCATCGAGCTCTGCAGGGCTGACCGCTGGGGGGACACAGCGGGGGAAGGGGGCCCAGTCCACAGCACCCCCATTCCTCACATTGGCAACTGTGCCAGTTCTCCAGGCCTGGTCTGGTCCTGGTGACCCAGGGTGACGCTGCCTGAAGACTCCTGCCTGTAAGACACGGGGTCGGGTCCTCGGAGAAGACAGAGCTCCCCTCTACCTTCCTCAGAATGGAGCCACAGACAGGCCCGGGGACCACGCTCCTTACACACACATTCAGATTGTGCTGGTTCTGGGGGGAGGGCAGGGGGTGCGGAGGTAAGGTGGTGGAAGGGGTGGACATCATCACCCTAGGAACACGTATGACTGTCCACCTGGGGACTGCATCGTGCACAACCAGAGAAGGGAAAGGCTGTGCTGCATTTGTGTACAGTGAAATGAGACGCTCTCTGTTATCAGTGCAACCAACCAGGAAAAACAAAACATCAACACAAAAAACAGGTGCGTCAAAATAAACCACATAGCTGTGTGATTGTAATTGAACTAAGTATGATTATAATTAAAATGTGTTGATTTCATTTCTTTATATTTTATAAAATGACATTATAAAGTGGCTAAAAACTAAAGATCTCTCGGGCACTGAATCTCTCAAAGTGAATTTTGATACTAAATTTGAAAAGAGATTAATGACAAAAATATCAAAGAACTCATAAATTCTGAAATCAAGTAACGTTTAGTGAACATCCTTTAGTAAGTTTGAATGGGCTTATCTGAATTCAAGGCATTATTCACAACCAATTTATTTAGATCTCGTTTTTAAAAAACATTTTAGGTAAAAAAAAGAGAGTCACCTGCCAGAAGTCGGCCACAGTGGCGGGCAGGGGTCCTTGGGTGGCGATGTAGGCAGGATTCCTCGGGTCATGGTCCATCTGTGGAGACAAGGCACACAAGACGGTCAGCCACAGGTCAGAAGCGTCCAGAGGCCGAGCCTCGCTGGGGGCGTCTGTGCCCGTGGTGTGACCCCCACCACTGTTCACGGACCCCAGTGGCACCTGAGTTCCGGCAGACTCAGAAGCCACAGCCAAGAAACCTTCTTACGCCTGACTGAGGTCACAAGAGCAGGTCACAGAAACGGGGCCCAGTGCCCAAGGAGACCAGGGCAAGCTCTCCATCCCAGCGACACAGCACGTCCTGTACCCCATGGGGCTGTGAGCCGCCTGTTAGGACCCAGGTGGTGGGCTGCAGAGGGGTCAGGCCTTAGCCCCAAGCAGGACTCTCCATGTCCAGCCCCCAGGGACAGACTCGCCGGGGGCCACAGCTGCAGTGGCTTCTCTCAAGGAGTTAGTGCGTGCCCTGGGGCTTGTTTCTGCTCATCCTGAAAAGGGGGCTGAGGCAGGGCTGGTCAGCTTGGCCGGGGCCTTGCTGGGGGGCATCACGACTGCGCCAACCTCAGAGGGCCATTTCTGTTCTCTTTCCAGCAGACGAGGGCTGAGAGCGGAGAACTGGCCGAGGTCTTCCTGGCTAGCTGATTGGTCCACACCCTTGTGCTAGCCCCAGTGGGGGATTTGGCTTAAACGACCTTCGTTATGACATTTCACTCAAAGCCTGGTGTGCAGGGGACAGGAAATAGCTTGAGGATGGTACAGAGGCAAGTGCAGGGTGGTCAGAGGCTCCGCTCAGCCGCCAGCCCTGCCGCCTGCAGAGGACGGGGCACTGGCTGCCGTGCTCCCCAGGTTCCAGCCACCCCTCCAGGGGCCTGGAGAGCAGCTCGGGGGGCGCTCTGGACACTGTGTTGGGGTCCAGCCTCGGGGCGAGACAGCTGCCTGCAGACCCCCACGGCTGGCCGAGCTCCTGCTCTCCAGGCTTGGGGCTGATTAAAGATCTGAGCTGCTCTGTATTTCAAGATAACGGCCAAGAACACATTTCTCCGCAGAGTGAAAAATGAGAACGTCTTCACCACATGTGTCTGAGGCCACACGCAAGGTCGGTGGTGGACCCAGCCGCCACCTTACACACGGCTCCGCGGGAGACCAGCAGGCCTGGGCAGGGATGGTGTGTCCACACGGGGCGAGCCCAGGGAGCCGATGCCATCCTCCCACCTGGACAGAACCATGCGGCAGGAGGCTGGAGCGAGGAGCTTCCCCGCGTCTAGTTCAACGGTTTGTCGTGAAAGTGGACGTTGTTCTGAGATTCACCACGACACACACCACACAGGTAGATCATGGTACTCTCACTGAAACCCCAATTAAAACGTTTCAGTGAAAAATGTTTAGTTTTGATTTTTAAAATGTGCATCTGCTGCGGTGACTACTTACGGAGACCCCGACTCCCCGCTGTGCACAGGTCCGTGTAAGAAGGAAGACCCACCTCCCTCTGGGGACGGCCCTGCCCGGAGCGCCTCGGCAGCAGCACGTGTCGATCGTGAGCGTTCAAACCAGCTGCTGCTTCCAAAGTGAGAGGGCCCTGGCCATGACGGCCCCTGCCAGGTCCCCTGCCAGCCCTGTGGCAGGTCTTAACTGCTGAGTTAGAGTTCCTTAGACCATCCCCTGCTTAGGTGCCTGGACAGAGGCAGTGGAATCCAGGGACATGGGCAAGTGCATGGGGCCTGGCCACAAGTCGGGCCTCACGGCTCGGGCCCCGGGCTGCTCCAGGAGGTGCCAGGGCACAGGGTCACACTGGTGAGGTGCACTCGCCAATGCAGACTGGAAGGTGCCAGGACGCCTGTGAACACTGACCCTCAGTGAGGCCGGGGCCGTGCTGTCCTCCTGCCTCTCTGCTGGCCTGGCCACAACAGAGTCTACTCGGGCCACCGCTGCTCTGTGCACCTGGCCCTCCCTGCTTCCTTCTCACATTCTCTGACTCTCTGTAATATATCTTGGTGTCTCATTCCCCATGCCACTGTGTGACCCTGGGGAGTCTGTTCATGCCTCTGGACCTCAGTCTCTGTGTCACCAGGTGGTGATGGGGAGGGGGGAGGTGGGACGGAATGACCTCCAGGTGCCCTTCAGCCCAGGTCCCAGGTAGACATGTGTGTGTCTGCATGGCCAGCCAGAGACGTGCCTGCAGGTCCTGTGAGCCCCTTAGGGTGGGAGGACCCTGTCCCCATGATTGCAGTGGTGCTGGGAGTCTGGGCCACTTGAAGCCCTTCCCTGGCCAGAGCTTCTGTGGGGACGAGCTGGCCCAGAGAGGCTGGTGTCCATGTAGCCCACGTGTAAGTGGTGGCTGGAGGGTGGCAGGACCCAGGCACAAATGACAGCGTGATTTTGCTTGTACTCTTTTACCCCAGAAGGAGGAGCGCCATCTGTTGGGTCCGTTGTCCCTGGTGGACTGCTTCTTGGGAAGATGTCACGTGAAATGGGACACAAAAGGTGTCCCCTAAAGAGATGCTTGCAAACAACCCGGTGGTGTGCGGGGGCTGGGGCACACCCGCGTGAGGCGAGCGTCAGGTGGCTTCACCTTGAAGAAGCCCGGGCTGCTTGAAACCCAGAAGTCCCTCCCCAGTAACTTTCAGCCTCCAAGAAAAACTGCCTTTAGGAGGAGACCCAGGTTCTGAGCCCCAAGAGCTCACCAGAAGCCAGAGCGGGCCGGCCAGGGGCTTGCCCAGCAGCCCCAGACCCACCTGGCCTCCTCGGCCTGCACCCAGGTCTCGGGGTCTTTCAGGGTGAGTGTGCTGGCACCTGGGCCTCCCTGCCTTCCTAGGTCACCGCGGATCTCAGACCTCCTCCTCCTCTCTGCTATCCCTTCCTCTGTGGTGCGGGGGATTGAGCCAGGGTGCTCTGCCATCGAGCCACACCCCGGCCTGGCACAGCCTGAATTGGCAGGTGTCCAGACGACAGGCTCTGGGGAGGGAGGCCGACCTTGAGCGGTCTTCACGCTGGCCTCAGGCGTCAAATTGTTAAAGTGAGTACGAGGGTGAGCCACCACTGCCCACAGGTGCTGGCTGGGGGACTTTCTGAGCCATGCTTGGCCACCTCCTCAGGACACTCAGGACACCTACCCTGTGGTCCATCCTGGGCAGCTGCTCTGTCCCCAGGTGCCTCCCAATCAAACACCAGGCCATGTTCCCCCTTTCCCAAACAGTGGAACCAGGATGAGGCTGAGCTGTCCCTGTGGCTGGCACCGCGGGCTCGTCCTGGTCACTAACCCACATGCTCTGCCTGTGCCACTGTCCACAGTGACACTCTCAGTCTGGCCAAGTTCTTAAATGGAGCCCGCGGGTCTCCCCGACTGCCTAGGGGACACGGCTCCTGTGGACTTCCAGGACCCTCTAAACGCAGACTGGCGTGGCTCGAGCGTGTGAGGACCAAGTGCCAACATGGCAGGTGTGACGATCATGGTCCGACACGGCAGGTCGTCCAGCTGCTTTTCACCAGAGGCTGCTGGGAAGGCCATCCTGGGCCGCGGGCATTCAGAGAGAAGGGGCCGCTGGGATTTCCTCTAGTCCCCTCTCACAACCAAATTTGAAAAAAGACGCGCACTATAAAGCAAAGGGGAAACCCAGAGGTGCTCAGATCCCGTCTCTCCCCAGGTGTCCCTTCTGACACTAGCCCCTGGCCAGCAGCTGGGAAGGTCACCCTGAATCTGCACTGACCAGGCAGAGGAACCGCAGGATGCACCTCCACCCCTCAGCACATGAGCAGGAAACCATCCAGGTCCTGCCCTGCTGTGGCCACTGCACCCAGCAGTGCCCACGTGGAGACGGACCTCGAGCCGGGGCACCCTGTCACGCGGAGAGTCCCACAGCACGACAGGGACCCGCACCTCTTGGACTTGGGAAGGGCTTTGCCTGGCCTTTCTGTTTGGTCATTCCAGGAGAGGGACCACACAGGCAGGGCCCGGTTCCTCCCTCTCTTCAGCCACCAACAGTGCTGCCCACCACCTGTGCAGGA
Organism: Callospermophilus lateralis; assembly: GCF_048772815.1. NCBI lineage: Eukaryota > Metazoa > Chordata > Mammalia > Rodentia > Sciuridae > Callospermophilus > Callospermophilus lateralis. The sequence goes on along the minus strand of NC_135305.1, from coordinate 1,563,148 downwards.
CCCAGCACTCACAGGCCTGCCTCACGGGGCACCGGGTTCTGCTCGGGGGACAAGAGTGGCCAGCCAGTGGGCTTTGACTAGAGACTCAGAATCAGTCTTGCTGGGAAGACCCAGGGGACGGCCCCAGACAGGAGCTCTGAAACAGACAGACCCGCTCTCTGGGTCCAGAGGCCCCCTGTGCAGGAGACAGGGCCCCGCCACGCGTCACACCTGTGTGAGGCCTGGGCCTCACAGCCCCCTCTCTGCACGGACGGAGTGCCTGGACCAGCCGCTCCTCCAAGTCACTTTTTTTTAAATATAATTTTTTATTTTACTTGTAGGTGTGCGCAATATCTTTATTTATTTGGTGCTGAGGATCGAATCCAGTGCCTCACGTGTGCAAGGCAAGCGTTCTGCCACTGAGCCACACCCCAACCCCCTCCGAGTCACTTTTCAAAGCTGAGTTTGTGCACTGTGTGGGTGTGAGGGGGCAGGAGGCGGGACCGGTAGCTGCACAGCAGGGGCTGAACTGCCCCACAGAGGTGCTACAGGGGGCAGCCTGTGCAGGGAGGATGCCAGCCAAGGGATGCCACCACGTGTCATCTCCTGCTGAAGGGCCATAGGATCTAGGACTTGGTGCGTTTGTGGCCCTAGGGCTGGCCGGCACGCTGGGTCCTGGGTATCCTGACCCCGTCAGACACACTGTGTTCTGTAGGCCCTATGTTCGGTGGCTGCAAACCTGGGATTTCAGAAATTATTGATGTGTCCCTTAAACCGACACCAAGGAAAGCTGTGGGCAGGGGTCAGTGCATCAGCTGTCCAAGTCCACATGGAATCCCAGCCCCTCTCTGCACCCCACCCAGCCCCTGGCTCCACAGGCCTGGTCCCTCCATCCCCACCTGCCCTCCCCACCTTGGCTCTGCAGGCAGCCTGAGGCCCAGGGAAGCTCGCCCCAGCCTCCCCTGCTCACCCCCAGCTGGCCTCCACTCCCCTGTGCCAGCTGCCTGCTGCTGCAGAGCCTGAGCCAGGGACAGCACTGGGGAGGGCGGTGCCCAGAGCCACAGAGGCTTCAGGAGAAGAGCCCCTCTGAAGTCAGGGAGGCCTGGGGCGTGTGCAGCAATGCCTCCTGCCATCCTCCCCAGGCCCAAGCCTCCACTCCCCTCTCTTCCAAGAGCTGCTGGGAGGTCCAGCCGCAGGCACCTGCTTTGTATTCAAAGACCCCAGACACCCGACCACCCCAGGCAACAAGCCTGCTGTTGCAGGGCCTCGGGGCCTCCGTGTTAAAGGGAGGCAGGTTGGTACCTGGGTTTCCGTCTCCCAGGAGTCAAGGAGACGGCACCTGGGAGAGGCGACTGCTGGGGGCAGGAGCCACTGCAGTGTGGGTTCCACTGTAGCACCCTCCCAACTACTGACCTGTCACCTGCCCGAGCACCAGGCCCCCGAGGCCCAGTGCAGCACCCTCCCAACTACGGCCTGTCGCCCGCCTGAGCACCAGGTCCACTCAGACTTGAGGCAGCTGGTGCGCCTGGCCAAGCCAGTCCCTGGTCACCACCCAGGCACTGCGAACCCTCTTGAAGCTAAACTTTCTTGCCCACAGAGGAGAGCCGCTGACCCGTGCTCTGGGCCGTGTACTTACAATGGGGCTGGCGTTGATGTAGTCCGAGTTGCTGTGACTGTTTTCTGGTTTCAGTAGGATCCTGGAGTGGTCATCTGCAAGAAGCCCACGAGAGGTGGTTAGGAGCCGGCCCAGTGCTTCGTCCAGGGCGTGGGGGTCCGTCTAGGCTCACACCACCCCAGGTCCAGCCCCAGGGTCAGCGCAAGCCTTGAGCACTCCTCAGCCGAGTCTTTCCTTCCTATCCTCCAGGAAGACCCCGTGGCCCAGCCCTCGGAGGGCAGAACAGAGCCGCTCTCTGCCCTCCTGCCTTCACGGTCCTGCGGTAAAGAGCAGACACACGCCAACGCATGGAGGACGATGTCCCCGTGGATGTCAATCAACAGGCCACCATCCAAAACAGAGTCTCGTAGTTGACAAGCGGCTAAATCCCTGAGATGACTGGGATTCAGTTTCAAGGGGAGAGTGAGAGCCACAGGAAACGCAGCTAGGGAGGAAATAGATGCCCGGGGAGCCTCGGGTGGACATGAGCTCTGCACAGGCAGAAGCCTTGCCTGATGAGGGCCAGAGCCGGCAACCGTTCCTGGGGTGACCAGGACAGCGCATCCCCGTGTGAGTGCGTCCCTGCCGAAATCTGGCTCTGGACGGACCCCTCTGCCTGACTCCAGGAGCTTCGCAGGCGTGGCCCCAGGGAAGGTGCGGGGAGCAGTGGGCGGTGTGTACGCTGGCCTGGCAAGGGCAGGGGTGGGGCCTCAGAAACCCCCTCGTTCCCCATGAGGGGCAGTGGGGGCACGGCCAGCGGCTCCGCTCTTGCTCCCGGGTGAGTCCCCCAGGAACACACAGCATCCTTGGCCCCTGGGTCCCCCGCGGCTGAGAGCTGCTCAGACTCAGGCCTGTTCCCCCAGACTCGCAGGGGCCCCTTCCTGCAGGAGGGGAGGCCCCCGCCGCGGGCCGCGCAGGCGGCACAGGCTTGGGAACTTGACTGTCACTGGTGTTTCTTTCATTTCTCTTGGAGATAAATTTACCTAATGCTTTAGAAATGACATCTCAGGGCTTGGGAAAGCTGAGAGTCCTGACGGGCTGAACTTGGCCAGTGATGTTGGGGTCGGGGGACGGGCCTGGTGGGCCAGAGTCACCCATCAGCCATGACGTACAACTAGGGGCACTTTTCCATGGAGACAAATTGGACAGGGAACACTGAGAGATGTCACACGTCACATTTATATACACGTATTTACGTGTGGCCAACATAGTGGAATGTCACGAGGGTGGGTGTGACGGGATGGTGTGGCCGAGCTGTGGCTGCAGCTGTTTGTAGGGTGTTGGGGAGCCCAGCAAGGGCTCTGCCTTGGAGCTGCCCCGGCCCCCTGCGGCACGACTCCACGGCCCTCCTGCACAAGCGTATTCCCCAGAGGGCGGAAATCCGCAGCATCGGAGAACAGAAACGACGTCGACCAGGAAGAGCTGGTCCACTGGGACACCCGAACATGCCACGGGCGCTGCCCACGACCAGGTTCCAGAAGCCCAGGTCACGTGGCCTGCCAGGTCCCAGCCGTGCTCACTCTGCTCAGGGGCCTGACCACTGCAGCTCACAGAGCTCTGGAACGAGGAGCCTGGCTTCTAGCTGTTTCCAGAGGGTTCCGGGTCGCCTGGGCCTCACTGTAAGCATTTTTAACACACGATTTAGGTACTTGTGGCCACCTGTCCACCTACTCAGGAGGTCTGTGCTGCAAGGCAGCCTTCCAGGTAAAGAGGGGCGTGGGCGGGACAAGGACAATTCCATATCCCAAGTCCAGGAACCCCCTCAGCACCCTGTGTGGCCGCCACCTGCCCCTGGTCCAGGTAGCTCGTGAGAATGGCTTCCCACTACTGACCAGCCAGGGCACCGTGCTCACATCTTGCCAATCAACAGACTGGTTCAGGGCCCAGTCCCCGAACGCAGGCTGCCTGCCAGCTGCAGGCACCTTTGCCATGACGGTCCTGGCAAATCTCAACACGATTTTAGGCACTTGTGCTCTGGACACTGGGAACCACTTCCAACTGAGAGACTTGAGAGCAGGGTCAAGAGGACTGGTGACAAGGAAGAAAAAGCCACAGCTGGCCATCTCCTGACCTCAGAGGCCTGAGCATGGAGTGGGGCAGACACAGGCCCTGCCTGGGGCCGAGAGGCTCAGCCACTGCCGGCCCAAGTGCTGTGGTGCCTCTTGCCAAGGGACGCGCCTGGCCTGGGAGCCATGGAGACGCCACGCGCTGCCTCTGCTGGCACGGCCTGTGAGCACCGTGGGAGAGTCTCCTCTGAAAACTGAGGAGGCGATGCCCAAGTCTGTGAGGCAGACACCGCACAAGAGCTACACCTGGGTGCGGACAGAGGGTGCCATCGCAGACAGCACCATGGACCCTGTGCCCTCAGGAGCCCTCCAGAGTGCGGGCCGGGGCAGGGCAGGGAGGCCTCCCACCCCGCGGTGTGTGTGGTCGCGCAGCACGTTGCTTCCAGGTTGACGGTGAGGGGATTTCGCTTCGGTATTGGGCGACTTTGAGACTCTGTTGGAGACACATCCACCTGGAAGGGCCGGGGCCACGCTGGCCAAGCTCAGGACGGGGGATTTGTGTATGGGGCAAAGCCGTGGCTTGGCCAGCCCCGGCTCCGTCTGGGGGAGAATCTCTGCACCATCTGTGACTTGTTTTCCCTGGTCATGTCTTAAGAGGTGCCATAGAGGCCAAGGACACGGTCACCTTGAGCCCTGAGCATCCCAAGACGGGCTCCCAGAGCACGAGGTCTAGTGAGGGAGGTCGATGGCAGGCAGGAGGGGAGGTCCCCCCGGTCTCAGCTCTGCCCGGCTGGCTCAAGGCGATTCCCTCCTGTTTGCTGAGCAACATGTCTCCCCCGGGAGCGAATGAAGTGCAAGGCAGGGACGGCCCTGGACCCGAGGGCGGGCTTCAGACGCGGGGCTGAGCGGGCGGGCTCTTCTCCAGGAGCCCAGGGACAGGAGCGCGTGGAGTCCGCCTGGCCCGCTGGGTGGTGCCCCCTCACAGGACCCGCAGTGCAGGTCTATGGTGGGGGGCCTTTGAGCCCCCTGCCCTCCCTCCTGAGGTACAGCAGGCCTCCATGCCTTCGTCAAGGCTGGCACGAGGGTCCCGTGTCCCGCCTCTCCACACACAGCTTCGACCTGTCACCTGGTCACTGGAGCTCTGCACATCCGTGAAACGGGGACATTCCCATTTTACCCTGGAGAAAACAAGGCCCAGGAAGACCTAGAAAGGTCCTCGGTGACAGCGTGCCCTCAGCAGCAGAACTCAGGGCCCTGCCACTTGCTCACCAGGTGACATTTGGGCAAATTGTTTGGTATTCAAAGCATCAGATTTGTCTTCCAAAAGGCAGGACAACACTCACCTCAGGACCGTCATGGCAAAGGTGCCTGCAGCTGGCAGGCAGCCTGCGTTCGGGGACTGGGCCCTGAACAGGCTGTTGGACTGGCAAGATGTGAGCACGGCGCCCTGGCTGGTCAGTAATGGGAAGCCATTCTCACGGGCTACCTGGACCAGGGGCAGGTGGTGGCCATGCCGGGCGCTGAGGGGGTTCCTGGAGTGTGGCCATCAATGGTCTTAGGATCTGGAATTGTCCTTGTCCCGCCCAAGCCCCTCTTCACGGGCCTCTAAGGAGGTTTTCCCAGGCTCCTCCTGAGTAGGTGGACAGGGCCACGCCCCACCTCACTGGGAGATGTCGTCCTTGGCCCTGCTGTGGGGACACAAGGAATCTATCTTCAGGGCTCACGGAGCGGGCACTCAGCAGGGGGGCTTCTTTGACCAAGTGGGGAGCTGTGTCCTTCTGGGCTCTGCAGCCGTCTCAATTTTCTGTTAAGATTTAGATCACATCTTTTGTGCTGCTGGCTGCACATTCTTTCTTTTGATGGTATGGGTCTGCAGCGTGGGGACATCTGTGACGGGCTGAAAGGCTGCTCCTGGAGGGTTGCAGCTGAGTCTTCAGTGGAGACGTCAGCACCCGTGACCACAGACTCCTTCTCCAGTTTCATGGGTCCGTGATGGTCTGACATGCTGGGGAGAGCAGCCTGAGACTGCTCACCCTCAAAAGCCAGTGGTTAGTGCCGGCCCAGGGATTCCAGCCAATAACACAGGAAAACCTTTGCTGGGCCCGTTGTAGCTGAGGCACAGGAACACATCAACGTGCCACATTTGTTTCAAGTCTGAGACGCTAAGCAGGCGTGACTGCAGATCTGGAGCCTAGGACAAGCCACAGGGTGGTCACCGAACGGCTGCTCCAGGGGGCACATCCTGTGTGGCTGTACCACAGAAGAGGCTGTCCGCATTCCAGAGATGCAGCCAACGAATTTTGGCGTCTTGGTGCCTAGAGCTTTGAAACAGTTCAGCCTCAAACAAACTCACCAGCGTCATGTGGCATGGAGCGTGCCCGGGGTGAGCCCAGGTGCGCTGCGGGGGACCTGGGCACAGGCTTCAGCCTGCAGCTTCAGGGTGCTGGTAACAGGTGGTGTGGGTACCCTGCCAGGCCTGGAGGGAGACCCCGCAGGAGCAGGGGGGCTGGCACTAGGCTGCACAGGCGTGCGGCCTCTGGGGACCTCTGCCCTGGGGCAGGAGGCTCATCCTCCAGCCACAGCTCTGCATGTGCTCAAGCACACAGGCTGCAGGAGGATGGCGGGGTGGGTGGCTCTCTGCCTGGCTGCGGACGCTGGCTGAGCTCCTGGCAGCGTCCTTGAGGCCTAGTGGGTGCGGCTCAGCTCTGCACCATGGGAGGCTCACAGAGAGGTCCTGGCTGGCGTGGAGGGAAGATGGGCAGCGGGGCCAACTGAGTGACTTGAAGACGTGAGAAATGTGTAAGATGAGCAGATGGCAAAACCCGGGGGTGGAGGGAGGAAGGGGCACAGCGTCGGGCCAGGGTCTTCCTGACCTGGAAAGAGGCTCGTCGGGCAGAGAGCACTTCAGTCTGCGACAGGCACCAGGCGTGGGGTGGGGGTGGCGCCTGGGGTCCTGGAGCCCCAGCAGTTCTTACAGAAGAGACCCCAACTCCAGCGAAGGCAACCCAGCATAGTCACCATGGAGACGGGCCCACTGCGACTCACACTCGAACCTCTGGGTGAGAGCGCCAGTCCTGCAGGGAGCCGGCTCGAGAGCTGCCGCTCGCCCTGGCACGGGGGAACCTGAGTGGGACGCACGCTCCGAGCTGCACGCAGGCGGGGGACAAGGAGCTGGAGGCCAGGGTGGGCCTGGGGTGATGGCACCGAGAAAGCCCCGAGGAAGTCACAGAGAAGGAGATGACAGGCAGACACAGAGCGGGGGGGTGGCACTGTGGCTGGGAGCAGGCAGACTCTCTGGGTGTCAGAAGGCCTGAGTCATAGAGCTGGCTGCAGGGCCTGCTCCCCCGAGGACAAGTGCAGAGCCACACAGCAGGATGGAGGGGGACAGGAGCGTCCCCTGTGAGGCCCTCTGAAGGAGGAGCCAGCAGACACCCAAGCTGCTGGGGGGACCACCTGAGCAGGTCTCCCCTGCCTGGCTCCGCCTCCCTGCCTGGCTCCGCCTCCCCTGCCTGGCTCCGCCTCCCCTGCCTGGCTCCGCCTCCCTGCCTGGCTCCGCCTCTCCTGCCTGGCTCCGCCTCCCTGCCTGGCTCCGCCTCTCCTGCCTGGCTCCGCCTCCCTGCCTGGCTCCGCCTCCCTGCCTGGCTCCGCCTCTCCTGCCTGGCTAAGGGTCCAGGGCATGGCCCCGATGCCAGGACCCCAGGAAGGCAGCACAGGTCCGGTCCAGACACTAGGAGAGGCCTTCCCTCCTCAGCCTCACTCTGGTTGGGACCTGGTAAGGTAGAGTCCCTGGTCCTCCTGTGGCCACTGGGGATGGCGTGCACCTGGGGAGGACTTCTTGTGTCGAGGCTGCTCCCGCTCAAGACCCGACCCCAGCGTGCTCACCTCTGGACACTGGCCTCTGAGCCCCGGCCCCTCTGCCCCCGTTGGAGGGTTCAAGAGCCAATCTAGCCCCAAACCTCCCTGGGCAGCACACCCCAGGGCCCTCGCGTGTCCGTGAGGCCACCCCTCCCCCACACAGTGACTCCTGGTGGAGAGCGGGTGCTCAGGGACCTCCACTGTAGCCACGGCGAGGCTGAAGGCTGTGATGGACCCAACCGTGAGTGCCCAGGATGCCCAGGTGCTGTGCCAGGTGCTGCCACTGCCCAGTGGGATCCAGGTGCAGATGCAGCAGGCCCTGAGGGCAGGCTCCGGCCTCTGCCCACACCACGGAGGCAAGCCTTTCTTGCTGGCCTTGTGCCCCAACCCACGGCTTTAGGACCCTGCCAGGGGTTAAAGGGGGAGCTGTCTCTGAGCTGCCTGGCTGGGGACAGCTACGGGCCCAGGGCACTGGTCCTCAGTGGGCGCATGTCTGCAGGTTGGTAAGAGGGGTGGGCCCAATGTGGCCTGCATGTGTCACCTGCCCTCACCCCCGCAGGCCCCAGCTGGGTACGTACAGGTCAGCACTGCCAGGGAGCGGTTCTTGGGCAGGTTCTCCTCCCGCTGGGCCACCAGGGAGCTGCTGGGCTCCGCCTGGTAGGCGCACAGCGCGTCCCACTCCTTCTCCAGCCGGTGCTTGTTCTTCAGGTGGTCCTCCATGTAGGCCTGGAAGGAGCAGAGCGTCAGGAGCCCGTGCGCAGCAGCTGCCCGGCCAGGCGTGGCCAGGAGAGGCTGTCCTGAGGGCAGGACAGCACGCTCCCCGGGACTGCCAGGCTGCCGGGAGGTGCCCACCACGAGGGCCACGCGGCCTGCTCTGGAGCTAGAGGAACTGCTGGGGAAGATGGACGACCATCCTGGCCACATGTGGCCAGCCAGCCAAGGGGGTGCGAGGCCACACCTACGACCCAGGGAGGTGGGCTCGAGCAGGCGGGGTGCGGGGAGAGTGCTCACCCGGGCAGGGAAGGACAGGCACGGGACCCGGGGTCACGGGTGGTAGCTGTGCCAAGTAGCAAGGAGAGATGCCAAGGCTGAGGGCAGAGGTCTGCACATCTGCAAGACAGCCGGGCCTGGACAGCAGGAGCCCGGGAGGTGCCTGCGCAGGCCGCAGCGGGCGCCACTGGGCCTCAGAGACACCCTGAGGACAGTGCTCCCCGGGCCGGGAAGGAGCAGAGACAGGTTCTGGAAGTTGTGCAGGTTTCAAAGGGAGGAAGTGGCTGCAGACAAGCTAAGACACCCTGGATCCAACACTCCCATGACCCCAGGCCTGCAGAGCATCTCCCTGCGTGTCACATGAGCTGCCGACAAGTTTGGCATGGCCATCAGCCTTGGAACTATGCACCCGAAAAACAGGAAACATGCGCCTGGAAAACTGCCTCCCGTCCAGCGCGGGCGTGCCCCTGCCCACACAGACCCTGCCCCTCCACAGGGCAGTCGTTTCCTCAGCTGCGTGCTGGTGGTGCACACGCACGGGACAGGCTGTGCCTGGGTGTGTGAGCCACGTGCAGGACTCCCGGCTGCGTGGCCTGTGCAGCAGTGCAGGGACAGCAAGGCCCTTGGCGCTCTGCATTCTCCTGGCACTTGCCTGTGGGTACAGGTGACAGCAGCAGTCGAGGAGCCCGGCCTCTGGCTGTTCCCTGCCACATGCAGCCGTCCCCATCGATGCCTTCAACCAGAGGTGGCTGAGATGGGACGGAAGCTTCTCAGAGGACCAAGCCCAGCTGCGGGCCGCATGGATCCGTCATCCCCATGGGGGTGTGAGTTTTCAATGTGCCATGAGCCACGGGGCTTGGAGTGGCCAGCTCTCCCATGGCCAGCACAGTGCTCAGGCCCTCCTTGCTTCAACTGCCTCCCTGCCCGCCCACCTTCCTCTCACCACAGCCCTGTCTGTGAGGAGCCTGGCCGGTCCTCTGGGCACCTCCCTGCCCACAGGCAACAGGTGGAGGAAGAGAAGCACAGGCAGGGACCAGCAGCGGTGCCTCACACAACACAGGACAGGGAGGGATCTCAAGTCAGACATGGCCTGCCCCCTCCAAGCCACTCCGCAGGCCCAGGCCTGCCCCGCTGGTCTGCCTCATGGCAGCTCCCTGGACTATGTGGGGATCAGGTGTGCGAGCTGATCGGCAGGTGGAGCCCCTGGTGAGGAGGATGCGCGGGGCCCACCTCACACCTGCTGTGGAGGCCTGGCTGTCACTCACCCCCACAGCCAGCACTGAGCCGAGCAGAGGTTCACCCTGTGAGCCTGTCCATGCCCACAGTCCTGGGGCCTCCTGCATGAGCAGTGCCCTGAGGTGCTGGCCCACGAGGCCAGGCAGGATCCAGACGGCTCCACTGAGGAGGCCACAGTCAGCTCTGAGATGGTCGGTGTGGATTCAGGCCCTGCCTGTGAGCCAGAGGCCTCGGGGAGGCACGGGGCTCCCGCAGCCCAGGACCTGGGGGGGCTGGGCACAAGGCCTCACCCAAGGCACCGCCAGGCTGTGCCTGCAGCGGCCGCCCGCTCTGTGGGAGCTGGTCCTGCCCTCCTCACAGCAGGCTCTCACTGCTCCCAGTGAGGCAGCCGGCCCTGGCTGCCAGGAGCAATGGGTGAGCAGCTCCTTCCAGCCAGCGGCACTCTGCGAGACGAGCCCGGCCACTGCAGTCCGACCTGACCGTCACTGCAGAGGGGCTCTGGATGCGTCCTAACCCCTCCAGGCTGCAGCGGGCTGGGCTCCCAGGCTGCCTTAATCAGGGGAGCGGCACCAGAGTCCACGCTCACAGGAACTCCTGGCCTCGGGACGGGGCCTGCAGACAGGGCTGCTGGTCAGCAAGCTCGCAGTGGGAGGGGAGGCGGAGGCTGCTCTCACGACTCCCCCGAGAACCGTCGTCTGCAGATGCACCGGACTGTGCCGAGCTGGACGCGCTTCCCGAGTCTTTGTGCGCAGTGACCTGCAGGCCCTGCCCTGGTGCACCACAGATGGACCTGTGCCGGTTTCCCACCAACATCTTTATAATCGCTGTGCGCCATGTTAAAGTGGTGCAGGCTCCTGCGCCGCATCCCCATCTGCCCTCTTTTGTGGTCTGCGGACGAGACATTCTCATCTGGGAGTCTGTGGAGAAGCCTGGCCTTTGTAACAAAAACCCACATTTTAATCAATAAAAGCAAAACTGAAATGACTTAGTCCTGCTTTTCCCGGGTGTGAGGCGCGAGGGTAGAGCAGGGCGGCACTCTGCCCAGTGGCTGCAGGATCCCCAGTCTCATCAGCGTGGCTCCAGTGGCACTTGACCCCCAGCCGGCACCCAGCGGACATCTGAGTAGTGTGTGCTGCCAGGGAGGTGGTCGCCCGAGAGCTTAATTAAAAAAAAAAAAAAAACAAACCTGCAAATTTGAGTTCCCTTGTAGAGAAGAAGAAAAGGAAAACCCCTGTGGCTCCAAGCCCCAGGACAGAGCGCAGGACTCGGCCGCTGGGTTTCCTTCCTTCAGAGCCAACGGCTCCGGGGCCGGCCTGCATGCTTCTGGCGTTATTAAGATGGAAGCTGCCCAGGCGAGGCTTCGTCTCCCAAGGGGGAACCAGAGCCCCGGGAGGCTGGACCACTGATGGCTGGACCCTCGGCTCATGGCTGCGGCCTCCTCCAGCACTTCCTGCAGCCACGCAGCCTCCCTGCCCCTTCTGCGCAGTGTCCCCTACCTGTCTCCTGGTGCCTGACACTGAGGACAGGGCCAAACCCAGTGTGCTGTGCTTTCCCCAAGCATGCACACCCATGATGAAGTCTGACCTGCAAATCAGCACAGTAGGAGATAAACGACGACAGTTCTCTATAGATCTTAGCAACCTTAGCATGCCACTTTTTTCTTACTAAGTCAGGAGCTGTCACTTTTCACTTAAAGGAAGCACCTATAAAGGTTCTCTGTGGCATAACTGAAACTTCAGCATCATGACCCTGGTGCTTTGGGGTCATAAGTAAAGTTAGGGTGATCCAAACACCAGCACTGTGAACTGCAACAGTTGGTGGGATAAGATGGCTACTAAGTGACTAAAGGGTGGGTAGTGTAGACAATGTGGACACTCTGGCCATGGGGCCGTTCACATCCCAGGCAGCACAGAGTGGGAAGGCTTGAGATTTCACCACGTGCTCAGCTCAGAACGGCGTACAATTCAAAACTTCCAAAATGTTTATTTCTGAAATTTTCCACATAATATTTTTAGACCAAAGTTGATCAGAGGTAGTTGTAACCTCAGAGAGTGAGACTACAGATAAGGGGGACGATGGTATTTCTTAGAAGACCTTGGGGGTGAACAGACTAGTGTTGTCCCCTGTCCAAATCCCATCTCCTCAGCGTGCTGCCCTAGCCTGTGAAGACTCCATGTCCCACTGTCTGCCCCCTTGTGCGCATCTGGCTCCCCTCCCTGCCGCTCCACTGTCATGAACCCCCAGATGAGGCCCAGCTCAGCTCTGCACCCACACACGGGCCTGGGGGACCTGCCTTCCCAGCCCCACCCCTGCACCAGACGCTGTAGCGAACGTGTCTCTGGCATTCACGGCTCTGCTCTGGGCTTCCCTGTGGGCCATGGCCTCTCCTGGCTGCTCTTTCCAGCCCGGGGCGGCGAGGGCTGGACGATCACTAGCAACGGGGGGGTCTCTGCAAGTCATTCATGTCCCAGATTGAGATTTCCTGTGGATGGCAGCACCCGGGGAGAGTGCTTCTGAGTCCCCTGAACTCAGAACACGTCCACAAAGCAGCCCAAGGGACCGGGAGCACCTCACGCCTCTCCCTGTGGCCTTCCTCCCTCTGGTGACTCAGGAAACACCTCTCTCGCCCCAGCACTCCTGGGACAGCCAACCCCATGTCCATCTTGCCGGCGTGGAGAAGCCGCGATGGCTCAGAAGGCTCTTCTCCCCCTAGAGCCCGACCCTTCCCCACGGTCCCCATCCCAAGCAGGCGCTGTCACCCTGAGAGCCTCAGAGGGCTGTGCATACCCGTGGGCTCGGCGCGCACCCCAGGTGCCCTCCTCTGGGATGCAGCACACCTGCAGCTGGGGCCAGGGACCGTCCAGCCCCGGCTCAGCCCACTGCACAGTCCATGTGCTGGGCACTGCACAGCCTCTGTGTGGACGCTCTGCCGAGGGAGCGCCAGGGAGAGAGAGGCAAATGGGGTGAGGCCTGAGGGCAGGCGACAGGGGATGCAGCCCCGTGACAGGTGACAGAGCTCTGGAACTGCAGACACGGGGACTTCATCCTTGTTGACCACCTGAGCTGCTGACCAGCGGATTTTGAGAGCTGCCCAATTCTCAGTGCTCCTCTTAGCAGCCACCACCTTCCCAAGCCATGGCCCCTTCCGAGGCCTCACCTGGCGTCCCACATAAGAGACAGTCCCCAGATCAGCCACTCGTGAAGCGAAGCCCAGGTTCAGGATGGGGTCTCCCACGGTGCAGCCACCGCATGCTGGCTGGTGCCCGTCCCCCAGGCTGTGAGGCCGGGTCCACGGTGGCGGGGGACGCAGCTGCATTTCTTTGGATTCTTCTCCTTTGAGAATGCCATCGCCAGCTTTCTGTCCTCTGCAGCCCCGCTCAGATCTCCTCCTAGTCCACACCGGCAGAGAGTCTGGAGAGACGCTCTCAAGTCACCTCTGGGTCCCCAGAGCTTGGGGACTGCCATGAGGAAAGCTACAGGTCAGAGCAGCCCTTTCACACGGAGCCCAGCTGGCCTGGCTACAAGGTCAGGTGGCCGACTCCCCCAGGGCAGGGGAGTGGCCTCCCACGGGGGAGCACAGAGGCTGCGCGGGTGTTGGTTCTGTGGAAGTCACCGCAGCCCACGCTGTGCCCCCCTGGCACACACAGGCCTTCTGACCTGCAGGGGCTTTGGCTGGCAGGACGGGGGTCTGAGACAGCGCTGGCCTTGGTCTAGAGACTATTCTCTCCACAGGGCAGGAAGCTAAGTGGGCTTGGCTGGGTGCTGGCGGGCACCTGGGGCGGACGTCGCTGGCCATCTCCTCTACGCTCACTGTGCCCCAATGTGAGCCGGGAGCCCTTCCTAGGAGGGGAAGCGGGAGTGTGCTTCTAAAGGTGTTCTGAGGTCGACCTGTGGTGTGCTCCCTGGACAGATGTGCACAGATGGGGGTCTCGGCAGAAGGAGGGAGGTGGGCAGCCTGTGGCTCTCATGAATTCTGTGGCTGCACCGCGGCGCTGGGGATACTGGCCCTCACCTGGGGAGAAGTGACTCACTGAGCTGCCCCAGTACCAGCGTCAGACTGTGGCTTGAAGGCGGGGCCAAGGGGTGACGGGGGCGGACTGTCAGCAGGCAGGGAGCCACCGGGAGATGCGCGGGGGCCACCAGCAAGGCGTCACTGTTCACACTGTGGCTGAGGACAGTGGGATTTCTACCAAGTTCACATCGCGCGGTGGCGGGTTCACCAGTGACGTGTGCACAGCCTGATGCCCGTGGTTCCCTGTCTCCACACCAGACCACGGCCCCGGGTGGTTCTGGAACATGCTCCCCACCTGTCCATTCATCCTGTTTACTATTTTTAAAGAAGGTTTTCATGGTTACCCAGGGAAGAGGGATTACTGGGGATGCTGCTCGAGAGACGGCGAGAAGCTGGTGACGACTCAGCTGCAGAGTGTCACCAGCAGCAGCACCCAGGGTCTGCCGGAGCACAGGACCGGAGCCCACTGTCAGGCTGAGCACTGACCGCCCCTCGCCACGTGCAGCTCCAGCCCATGCTGGCAGCAGAAGCTGGCATTTGACGTGCCCCCGGGAGAGCAGACAGTGCTTGGGGGGGTGCTGTCGCCTCCGGGGTGGGGGTGCAGCGTGGAGAACAGTGGGAGGGTCGCGCGGCTCCAGACTTAGGCCCTGAGTACCTCGGCCAAGGTGCCCCAGAAAACAAGGTGGAGCGTCAGGTCTCACCTGCCCAGGAACCTCCTGCTGAGTGTGCAGATCCCAAGGGAGGACAGGATAAGGCCAGCTGACCTGGCCGCGCATCTGTGACCAGAGCGTGGGGAACAGTGCTTCATGAAGGGTGTCTGGTGTCTGTGGGTGCTGCATCTGGCACGTGGTAAGTGTGGGGTGGGATGTGGGCAGGCATGTCAGAACGCGGGGCTCAGACTCGGAGAGCAGCAGGCAACCTGAGTCCATCGCGGCAGGGGCCCGGAGGGCGGCCTCGTCGTCTCAGCCTGGGGAAGTCCTGCTTAAAACGGGAGTCACAGGCCACCAGCAGTGTTCAAAGTGCCATCTGGCTAACCCAAGGTCCCTGGTCCTCCTGCTCCTGAACATGCCAGCCACCACGGCCAGTGGGGTGGGCCCAAGGCGGTGGGCTGGGCCAGCTCACCCCTGCTGTGGCTCCAGGAAGGACCTTCAAAGGTAGAGCAGATGCACCACAGTGCCCAGGAGCCCACTGAGCATGTGCAAGGGTGGCCAGAGTTTGCTTGGGAAAAGCAAGCCTGGGGTCTGGAACTCAGCCTCCGGGTCTCTGTGCAAAGCCTGAGGAGGAGCAATAGGACCCAAGGAATCAGGAGGACCAATGAAGGACCACTCGTGGGGCCCGTTCCCTTCCCCTGCACCTAACAAGGGCTCCTGGGCTGGTTTCTTAGGAGGAATCACTCTGTGTGGGTCCCCTGGCTTTGCCCAGCCTAGGGTACTGTGCAGGGCAGAGCTGGACGAAACTGGCCAGCAAAAGCCTACGCAGCATGAGACCCGGCCTCACCCACCCGCAGTAGCCAGTGTCCCTTTCAGGTCCTTGCTCTGAACGGTGTCTTTCCCCAGCTGCAAGCCCAGGGGCCTCTGGAAGCCATTCCCCAGGTGGCTCAGGGCGAATGGCAACCAAGCTGGACAGAAGGCCCGTCTCACTGGAGCAGTGGAGAAGACCACTCTGCAGGACCTGAGACCTTCCAGGGAAGGTCCCCAGGAGGCCCGCTGCGCTGCAGAAGGTGCAGCCGTGAAGGAGCCGCCTGAAGAGCGGCGGGCGCCGAGTCCTCTGCCTGGTGTCGAGGACACCTCCAAGCAGTCAGCTTCGTGGAACCCGTCCTTTTCAAAACGGAAGAACTCAGTCCAGTCTGAGAACCCCTCTTCCTCAGACTACGCCAGGCCGCGGCACCCCCTCCCATTCCGGTTAGGAAGGGCCTCAGGAGGGCCTGCTCCGTGCTCTGCAAGTAGGAACTGAGGCCGGGCGCCTCACGAGGGCCTCTGAAGAGGGGCGTGGGGGAAGGCCTTCTGGAGAGCAGGGCGTCAGGGACAGCGAGGACTGGCGAAGCCGGACGCGCGGGGCTCCACTGGAGCGCATCTTTTACTGTGATTCTGCTTTTGGATTACACGTCTAGAGCGAGCCCAGAGTTGGGGGAGTCTCGCTGATGGAGGGCTCTGCAGGCGCTCCCCACAGTCGCGGGCAGCAGGCCCAGCCGGGGTCTTGGTTTTTTTGTTTTGCTCTTCTGCAGGGCTGGGAAGGGAACCCAGGGCCGGGCCAGCTGGCCAGGGCTCCGCCACCAGCCTCACCAGCCCCGGGGTCCTCGCCGGAGGGCACCGTGTGGTGTGAGCGGGGCCCAGAGCATGGGAAGGCGCACCTTGCAGCTGAGCTGGTGACCCTCGCCAACCTGGGATGAAATGAAGAGAAGGAAACCCCAGCGTGACAAGGACACTGGGCCCTGACGGTGGACGCGCACTCTGGCCCAGAGCAGTTCTAAGCACGGAGCCGCCTTGTTCTCAGCCCCTGCTCTGGGACGCGGGAGGCCTGCTGCAGGACCGGCCGGCCGTCTCTGCTGGGTCCTCTTGGTGTGCCAGGCCTGGGGTGTGTGGAGGGCCGCAGCGGTCCCCATGGGATGGTTAAACGGGAGCCATCAATGACAACTGTGACGCAGGTGACACGATCCTGTCGTCTTCCTTCCCATCATACACGTAGGTGACAGGAAATGCAGAGAGAGATGCTTTAAGGAGTGGCGGATGATGAGGGGGCGCAGGCCAGCTCGGGTCCTGCTGAGAGCCAGGCCCCACCCTGGGGGCCGCTCCCCACCCCAGTCTGACCCAGTGCCTCCCCCAGACTGTAGGTCCGGGGCCCAGCCACTGCTGAAGGAGTGCCCCGGGGCTGGTCTCCAGCTGCAGGAGAGTCCACAGACACCCGGACGGCCAGAGCCAGAGGACGACTTCAGAAAACAGCCATGGCAAGAGGGTTTGACCCCGGGGACCCAGGCTGCCAGGGGGTCCTGGGCGGGGGTGTGGGGCGTGGTTGAGTCCATCCTGGAAGATGGGCAGGCCAGAGAGCAGCAAGGGCCAGGGCCCCAGTGGGAGTGGGTTTGGAACCTTCCTGCTGCTGTTAGGAGGCAGAGCATTCGGACCTCGGAGGGCCCTTCAGCCTTCCTTCTATGCCCCCCTCGCTGCCCCGCCGGCTGCCCTGGTTCCCCGACCTCCGAGTCGGGTGTCCTGGACCTGAGCAGGTGGGCCTACCATGGGGCAGAGGTGAGGGAACCGGGGTGAACTGGAGGGCCAGAGCCCACCGAGCAGCTCAGGAGCCTTCCTTAGAACTTCTGGGTCACCTGGCAGCAGTGGGCTGCTTCTGCACAAACGGACACTTGCTCCAGCAAACGGTTCCAACATGGACGTCACTGTCTGCAGCCGGATGAGCCTCAGGGGCAGGGGCACCTCTGTGCCCCACCAGACATTTAGAGGGGTTTAGGAGGTTCTCGGAACCTGTGCTTCAGCCTCAGTGCTGTGCTGGCTCCCAGGCCCGCCCCGGGGGATGCATGGGGACCCGCCAGACCCCTTCTGGAGTGTCCGAGCTGCTCCACGCCCTGCTGTGGGAAGCAGACAGACCCTGTGGAGTGGCAGGAAATGGCCCTTTTCACGGTGGAGGCTTTCCTCAAGCCTCTCTCCCACTAAACCATTTTCTTCAAAATTATTTTCATAAGAAAGATTAACAATTTCAACATGAGCTGCTAATCCTCTTTCATTTAAAACTCTGCTGATAAAATTCTTTGCTTGTCATTCAAATAGTAATAATTATAGATTTGAAGCCTCCATCTCGGGCTTCATTGATGGTCAGTTGTATGGAAGTGTGGAGCGGAAGTCAGCTTGGGTCCACCTCCCAGTGCCGTCCGCTGGCTTCCCCGGCTACGGACCATGATTCCACAGTGATAAGGGGAATACGTTAATGATAGGAGCATCATTTATCCACAGCACCTGCCTTTACCAAATATCTTTTGTGAGTCTCTCCTGTAATTTTGGTGTACAGTTAAAAAATTACAATGTGATGATTTTAAATGCTAGTGAGTAGCAACTTCTATAAAACAAGTCTAAAAAAAAGTTTGATTCAACTTTATGATCTTTCTACTGATTTCTGCCTTTTAAAAATTTAAAGTATCTATCCATGGAATCTTGAACTCCCAAAACAGCTATTTATCAAAAAAATAACTTCTATTGAGTTAACTTATTTCTATCAACAATACAATTATCTTAATAAATAGCAAACACTGGACGGTTAGAAGAAGCCACGTGGAAGACAGAGACAAATCTGTCATTCTAAACAGATTAAAGTCTCCTGATTATTTTCTCATCCTTTAAAATAATTAAATCCACTCACTCCATCTGGATAATCAAAGTTTGACCACAGTCAGTTAACAGAGAAGCCCACCAGCCCTTCATGAGGAGAGAGAACCTCACCTCCGGCTTCGACAGGAACAGAGGCGGGAGGGCCCTGGCCGGAGCGGATTTCCGCTCACTCCTTTAACTTACTGGACAATAGAGAAGGGTCTACCTGCAAATATTTGTTTTCCAACAGACTTTTATTAACATAAGTCATTATATAGTCTTTATTGAATGAGAAAATAAGAAATTTGATTTCAACCTCGACCTTGCCCCTTTGACTGACATAGGAAAAGCACTTTAAGCTCTGATTTATTTAAAAATTCCAATAACATACGAAACTCATTTTCTCAACTCTGGATTCCACAGAGTTAACAGGAAAGGCAGGGGTAATTGGATATTTTTAAAAAGCCATTCATGAGGATGCGATTTTAAGACAACAAAGCCCTGGGGAGACCTGCTACCCCGATGACAACTCTAAGAGAGACAGACCTCACCCGGCAGGGCGGGGACAGACCTCGGGCCACATCCACACTGCGGGCGTCCCAAGACGCTGGCCGCCTCAGTGCCTGGACGCCTCTCCCTGAGTGGCCCTGGGCACAGAGCACTCATCTGTTTACATAGCTGCCCACCCACGTCCCCCAACCTGACGGTCACCTACGGGATGCAAATGGTCAGTCCAAATTGCAACCCTAGAAGCAGATTCTCTCTTAAGACTCAGCACCTTCGTGGGACACAGCCAGCATAAGAAGGCCCAGAGGACACAGCTTCCCTCCACGGATGACGACCGCGGTTACGCCGGGGACCTTGGGGAGGAGGAGAGAGGAGGGTGGTTGCCTAGCAACCCAGTGGCAAGGCTTTTCTTAGCAGCAGCCTTTTTGACATGCTGCACCACGATGTGCTCGTGACGATTTTCTGATGAAGTTTCTAGGGGTAATAAAGAATTCCAGCAAGAGCAGGCGGGTGGCCCGGTACGGTGACACAGACGTGACTTCCTCCCGCAGCAGAGGGGAGACACTGGGTTCCACAACAGGTTATTAGAAAATATCTGCAGGAATTCTAAAAGCGCGTGCTAAGAGGAAAAGGCTTGATTCAGTCTTCCTAAGACTGTACCCTCACAAGGAACAGCAAACCCAAGGGATGCACCCGCGCCATGACCCAAGCTCCCAGGGAGGCCCAGGACCGCCCCTCCCCAGCCAGACCTGCTGGGGGTTGCTGCCCTCTCCGTCTCCCAGGCCCTCCGAGAAAGGGAAATGGCTGGACTGAGGGTGAGGGGAAAGCCAAGGGCAGGGCCACTGCTCACTCAGCTGCTCGAAGCGAGGAGCGTGAAGGAGAGCAAAGGACGCTGAGTGTTGGGCAGTACTCTCACAACTGAGGGTGAGACGCGAGCGGTGAGACCACCCGTGAGTTCCCTCTCTCCCAGCTCAAGGCCAGGCACACTGTGGCCTGTGGCAGCTGCAGGCGCAGGGCAGGCTCCAGGCCGGCGGTGGAGAGCACCTGCATTTGAATCCTCCTGCTCTGCGGTTCCAGCTCACCCTCCCCATAGCGCTTCCTCATCACCTCTGGGCAGGCCATGGGGATCTCCCCACCGCCACCGGCCTCTCTCCTGTCCACACCTGTCTGCACCTGCCTGGATCCAGAGAGGCGAGTCTGAGAACCAGGCTGCTGCCCCGCCCGCTCTGGCCACAGACCGCCACGGCACAAAGTCTCCACTGTGCAGAACACAGGTGGTTCTTGGCGGTGACTGTCAGGGTGACGTGGAGTCAGACCACAGTGCAGGGCTGCTCTGCTTTTCCTGTCCCATGGGCACTGGGTATTTGCAGTGTTATCTTCTACAAGACACCTAGAGAGGCTGGGCTGAGGCTCACTTGCCTTTCACAGAGCGGAGGGAAATCCCAGGAGTCACAAGGCAGAGGAAGTGACACCCCAAGTGGACATGTGGCCTTGTCCTTGAGCTGCTGTGGGACCAGGCACCTCCCTGCACCTACAACCAGGGTCCCGGGGGGCCAGAGGGGAGCCCTGCTCTGCAGAAGGCAGGGATTGCACCAGAGACCCCCCCACACACCATGCACACCTAAGTCAGGACCCTCTGCCATTGTCTCCACAGGGGCTCACTCTGGGGAGGTATTTGAACCATGACCTCGTCTAGAATCGAGCTCGAGTGAACAACACAGGTGTGATCTGGGGCCCCAAAGGCGAGGAACTACAGGAAAGATGGCCCTGGATCAAGGATGGCCCACAGTATATGACCAAAGGACTCTCAGAACCTCTTGAAGTCAAATCCCCTTAGCATAGGGCCCCACTAGTCTAGTGATTAAGCCCCACTGACCAGGAGTTTGGTCTGAATATAATCAGATGGCTCCCAGACAGCAAACCACCACGAGCAAATCTACAAACATATGACAGCAGGATTAGCCAAATATGATACATTTGAAATGATTGATGGATTAAGAGGAAACCACCACCACCAACAACAACAAAAAGAAATAAAAAGAAAAACTCAGAAGGTAAGTTTGAAAAAGAACAAAATAGAAAAAGTGTGATTGAAAAGTATTCTCCTTGAAATTATAAATATAATAGGTGGATTATATAGTAGATGAGACACTGCTGAAGAGAGACATGCATAGTGGAAGGCAGATCTGAAGAAAATTCTTTGGAATTCAGGACAAAGAAAAAATATTTAAAAAATTGAGAGACTTGAGAATAAGAATTCCTAACAGATTTCTGTTAGAGGAGAAAAATGAAAGAGAAACAAATTTAAATTGTTAATGGTTTATGAGTGTCTAGAATTGATAGATGACAGGAATCCTCTGGTTCTAGGATCCTGGTAAATCTGGAGTGAAAATAAAAATAAAACTTGGCCATTCCAAGAGAGAGCATGAGGAAATTTCAAAATGACAAAGGCATGGAAATTAGAAAGAAAGAAAGAAGAAATGAGTCACAAGACCAGCCCTCAGATACAGCTCAGGATCTCCTTGGCAGCAGGGTGTCAGAGGAAGTGAACAGGCTCTCTGAAGCCACGAGACAACAGTACCTCGGGTCTGATCCCTGGCTGGTCCTCGGAGGGTGGAAATCAAAGACCCTCAGGGACTGGAGCACCTTCCCACTAAAACACTGAAAGATGTACTTTAGGAAAGAGACAACTTGACCCAAAGGAGAACTAAGAAGAGAGAAGGTAAGGGAATCGTTCTGGTAAAGTGAGGGTCGACCTGAGCACATGCTGGCTCTGAATAGTAAAGGTGGTCTACAGTGAAAGGCAAAGGGGACCTAAATGTCACACAGACCCACATGCTGATGTGCAGGGCTGCGCCTGGGCCGCAGCGGATTTCTGGTCCTTGCACATGGGTCTGTCCATACGGTTGCCCTGTGGCTCACATGGAGTAAGGGTCACCCTGCGTCTTCCACCTGTCCCAAAGTGGCTGCTGCTCACTAACGAAGACCTTGCATCACACACTCACCTGGCCCACAAGCCCAGGTCAGGACTCCCAACCCTCGTGAAGGACAGTCTTCCAGGAAAGAGCACCAACAGGTGTTTGGCCAGGACTAGTGCTCCCTGGCTATTCACCCCTTCCACCCCAATGGACATGAGCTTCTTATGGGCAGGGCAGCAGCATCTCCATCCAGGACACTGTCACCGACCACGTCCAGGGCCGTGAGGTACCAGGTGCATGTTGTGCTCTGAGCCATCGGAGGGACCGTGTGAGTCCGTGGGTCTTCACAGCTGTGTTCTGCAAGTCAGGCACAGAGCCCCAGATGGTCCCACCTGCAGAGAGCTGCTGGCCAACTCCTCAGAGCACCAGCTGCACCCTGGCAGAGGTCAGAGTCACCAGGTCTGCTGGCCGGACTGGCCCCCAGGGAGCCTGGGCGCTAACTGGCCGTCGCAGGCCCAGCCTCAGAAGATGCCTGGAGGGTGAGTGCCTCCAGACCCTGCCCTGGTGCCAGCACTAGCAGCTCCCCAGACGCTCAGCACGAGCAGCAACCAGCAGACAGAGCGCCGGTGACTCAATTCAGCAAATGTCATCGGATGCTGGAGGCTACTTACTCGATGTCACCCCTTCCACCCGCGACAGGAATGTCTGCCAAGCAGGACGTGGCCATCAGACAGGATTCAGAGGAGAGGGGCTGCAGCCCGCTGCTGCAGGTGGGGCTCGGCCATCACCCACTCTCTCTAGGGCGAAGGCCCGGCAGAGCCAGCTTCTAGATGCAGAGCCGAGGAACCACCCTCACCCCACGGCTCCAGCACGTGTCCCCGGCAGCTGGGCCTGGTTAGATTTGGGTCTCTTGACGACAGACAATCCCACCCGCAAGGGGCTCAGTGTCCCCAGCCCTCTGGGGGCTGTGGAGCAGACCACCCACTGTGCTGCCAGGAATGACCACTCTGGCCGACGCCACATGCCTCGGTGAGCCAGACTCAGGTGGAGTTCAGCCTGCGTGTGTGTACGCGGCTGGTGCCGTGTGGGGGGCGTCTGAACTGCCTGCTGTTTCCACAACAGGAAACTATAAAGAAGCTGACGCATACGGACAACAGAACAGCGCGCTGCAGGGAACAGGGCTGAGCCCCACACCCACACAGAGCCTCCCACGTGCCGCCTCCTGGGCAGGTGCGTGGCTTCCCTGAAACCAGCATCCACTCCACAGCCCGGGCCACCCTGTGGCTCACATGGAGTAGGGGTCAACCTGCCGTCCTCCACCTGTCCCTGACCTGGGCGAGGCCTAGGTGGGAGGTGCTCCTGCAGCCCGCCTCCCACAAGCCCAGAGCCGTGCCAACGCTCCTGCACAGCACGGGCAGCACTGACACAGTCCCTGGGCCTGCTCCGCCGGCTTGGCAAACATGAGGGTGTGAAGAAACCGCCAGTCGGGGCACACGACGCTGCCTTCAGAAGGGGCCTTGCGGCTGGAAGTCCTGCTCGCAGAGCCTGGAGGGCGTCCTGCTTCAGGCAGAGGGTCGTCCAGCGCCCTCCCCCACACAGCGCCCAGAGTGCTGCAGCCCCGCCCTGTCAGAGGCCATCTCCAGCTCCTGGTGGGCCCTGGGGCCAGGACCATCCCCCAGGCCACAGAGGCCCTGGCCTCAGAGCCAGCGATTCTCCAGCCTGGACGTTCCCCACCTGCCTCAGTCACCAACTGGCTCTCCTCCTCTGGGCATCTAAGGCGGCCTCAGGACGCTGTCCAGTCGGGACAGAAAGGAAGCCCTTCTGCAGAGGGAGTTCTCAGTGGCCCCCGGTGCCTTCCTGTGCCTGTGATGCCCCGAGAGCAGACAGCAGGAGTCTCAGGAACACGCGGTGCTCCTTTTACAGACAGAAGCACCCAGGAAGCGCCTCCCAGGGGCTTTGCCTGCAGGGGGACGGGGGCGGGGCAGAAGCCGCCTGCTGAAGGGTGCCTGCTGGTCACGCAGTCGCTGCGTCTTGCTACAGGTGGAACGGCTGCGGACAGCGGGTCTGAGGGGCTGAGGCGGTGTCAGCGGAGGGTCCTCGGGCGCACAGGAAGCCAAGACCAGGAACGGGGGGCGAGGTCCTGGGAGAGCTGGCAGCTGCCACCCTGCAGCCCAGGCTGCAGCCATCCTGGTGGGGGGCTCGGGCTGCCTCGGGCTGGGGTCCTCTGTGGGGAGTAGGGGTGTGGGGGAGGGGATGGGGTGGTCTTCTCAATGTGGGGCCGTGGCCACTGGTGCCGTCCGGCCTCGGACTCCTTCACCTCTGAGCGTGCGGTCCACCCTGCATCTGAGGAGTGGCCTGAGTGCGTCCCAGGCTGGGTTCCGGGGACGAGACGGGGAGTGCTGCTCCGGGGACAGGAACCCGCCCCTGCCCCGCCCCTTGGCACAGTGGCCAGGACTGCACCCTTCAAGACAGAGATCAAGAGATTCTTCCACCCACACGGAGGCGGCAGGACCCTGAGGGAGGCGTGGCCTGCACAGAAGTGCAGGGCCATCTGGGACAGCCGTGAGGCTGTGTCCACCACGTCACTGGCTTCTCAGCGACGGAACCCACGGAACCCAGCAGCAGCTCCTGAGGAGAGGGGCAGGTTCCCGATGGACGTCCTCTCCCAGCCCAGTCACTCCACGGGTTCTTATGAGTTGGTGCCGGGCCCCTGACCCAGCAGGGTTGTTCCCTGTGGGGAGGCCTCGATGAAAGGCAGCAATGGCCCTCCGAGGTCACAAAGCGTTTGGCCTCCTCCAGCGACTCCTGTAGCCAAGGGCTGGCCTCTACAGAGGCTCCTCCCCCGGTGGGCCTCCCTGCCCTGCCCACCCTGCTCTGCCCTAGGGGGGTGTCTCGAGCAGAAACCTGCCTGGGCTCCGACGGGCACCTCAGTGCGTAACGCAGCAAGGCAGGTGCCGTGCCCTCCCCACAGGGCCCCCAGGGCCAGCTGCCCATCACCTCAGGGCGAGTGTGGCCAGCAATGGTGCAGCATAAGCATTCCCCACTGCCGTGGACGCCTCCCCCTGGCACCATGGGTGCCCCTTGCTCCCACCCTGGCACTCAGATGCCAACAGCTTTCCCTCTGTGCTCCCGCGAGCGGGTGTTGGAACACCATGCTCTGCAGGACACGCTGCTGACTATCTGGAACGGTGGTCCTGGGGTCGCCTGGACGTCACGTCTGCACTCTGTGGCTCCGTGCGTCACCAGGTCAGTGGTCTGATAAGGACAGGCAGGTCCCAACGAGGCCAGGGAGACCGTCACCACAGGATCATCTTCCTTGCAGCGTTAATAGTGGGAAAGTCAGCTCTTCCAGCACCTTCCGAGGTACCGACACGCAGACGTCCTGCAGCCGGGGCCGAGCACGGCGTTCACGAGGACCTCTGCCGCCCAGTCCAGTCTTCTCATGCTGTGCTCCCCTGGCCTCCCCCGAGGGGCCTCGCTGACCCCAGGGTGAGCCGCTCCACGTGCTGAGCAGGCCTCACACCTCATGAAGGAAACGCCAAGGTGAGCCCCTGTGTTCAGGTCAGAGAGAGAGCAGGACTCCAGAGTGACGAGAAGACGGGTCCCCGCACGGCCATGCTGGACCTCCTCCTCTCTCCACGCACCAGCTCCTGCTTGCAGCTGTCTGAATTCTCTCTCTCTCTCTCTCTCTCTCTCTCTCTCTCTCTCTCTCTCTCTCTTTTTGATATGAGGGATTGATCCTGGGGTGCTTGATCACTAAGTCACATCCCCAGACCTTATAAAAGCTTTTTATTTTGAGACAGGGTCCTGCTAAGTCCTTTAGGGCCTAACTTGCTGAGGCTGGCCTTCAACTCGTGATCCTCCTGCCTTGGCCTCCTGAGCCATGGGCATCCAGCCAGCCTTCGCTAGCCGCCCAGCTAGCCGTCCCACTCCTGGAGCCTGGAATGTGCTCGGTCACAGTGTTCTTTGCACACAGCACTGTCGGGAGTCTGGTGGCGTTCACTGGCTGCTTGAAGGGACCCTGTTGGACCTAGCGAGCATCTGGCCGGTCGAGGGGTCTGTTCGGGGACCTGGGTGCTCTGTGAAATTGCACTCGAGCTGCACTCTGGCGCGATGCTGCAGCCCAGGCCAGCTTCCCAGAGGGGCACCGCGTGTCCCTGTGCCACGTGGACTCTGCGTGACACTGGGAGCTCCAGCAGCCCTGCTGAGTCGCCCCGCACTGAGCCTGGCTGCAGGTCGGAACCTCTGGTCTCAGCTGAAGGGGACACACATCAAAGTCCCTGAGAGGCCAGGTTAGGGTGACCTGCAGGCCACTCATGAAGAGCAGCTTCTCTGTCCACCGGCTGCCTGGGTGCACAGCAGGAGTGAAGTTTGTAAGTGAGCCATGAACAGCTGGCCCCACCTGGACACATTGATCCTGTCCCTGCTACATCAGAGGGACAGCCTTTGAGGCATCCCCTAGTCCAGCACTTGATGGGGGAGACCTGGACCCTGTCCTGTGCTACAACCTGGGAGGCCGGCTGCCGCCGCCTGGGTCTCCCCACCCACCCCGTCCCACAGGGTAGACCTGAACCCCCGCTGCCTTGACCAGTGGTCTTGGTGAGCAGCAGCCTCTGGCTCCGTCTCTGGCTCAAGCGCCAGGCCTTGTGGCCCTCTGCGGCCCAACTCCACTGGTGCATGCCACTGTCAGGGGGTCAGGTAAGGAGGGCTTCCCAAGTACAAGGTGATAGTGCGCAGGGCCCGCCTGAGTCCAGGGAGCTGGCTGCGCACAGGACACGTTTCTGCCCACATTGCAGCCGCTGCTCAGTCGAGGCAGGCAGTGTGGACAGTACCATGGCTGGCCTGGTGTCTCCGCCTCCCTGCCTGGGCCAGGGACACCGCAGGAAGCACCAAGCGACCAACACGGCTCCCATAAGACCCGGCACTCCTTAAGCACCAAGTGGCAACCCGCAGCCATGGGTGTGGTCCCTCCCTGGGGACCAGGATGCGGACGGTGCCTCCCTGCTGAAGGCACTGTGGTCTGCTGCTGCGCCACCCACAGACAGCTCTGCCGGGCTGCACCCCAACCAATCGCCTCCAGGGGACGTCTATCTGCTGAGATGCCCTCAGTGGGCTGGGGACCCGGGAGGAGGGGTAATTGCCACTGGCTCTTCAGAAAGCAAAAGAGTGGCGTGTACACAGTAGGCGCTAATAGATGTGTGGCTCCTCAGCTGAAAACAGGTCCGTCTACGCACGACCTTGCACGTGGCGAGGCATGTGGGATGGCACCTCTGGGCAGCAGCACGCTCCCTTGTGGGCCAAGGGGCCCGGGGCAGTGCGCAGGGGCTTCTGGGAGGCGTGGTGCCCACCCCGTCCTGGTGCAAGAAGCACACTGACAGCCGGGCCCCCAGGGAGGCTCTGGGGCTCCTCTGTCCCTCTTCGACAGAGGGTCAGTGCTGCCGTGTCCCCCCCAGAGGGTGTGGCCTTACCAGGATCATGTGGCCCGTGGAGATGTCCATGTCGGGCTGGACGGGCTCTTCTGACCAGGACGAGGTGCTGCTCCGGGCAGAAGGGCTGGGCATTGGCCCGTCGCTGAACTGGGACGAGACGCTGTTGATGCGGGAAGTGTGTGGGCCCTCGGGGCGGTCAGGGGGCCGGGGGGCCATGCGCTGGCGGCACAGCTCCTGGAAGACAGAGGCAGAGTCAGGGCGTCCAGCCTCGGGGAAGGCCACAGGCTAGGAACTCAGGCAGCAAGAGAGCCAAGGGTGCTCCCATGAGACCACCCCGCTGGTCACTGGGACCCCCCTGCATGGGCGCCTAACTCAGTCGCCCTGGACATCCTGCCCCACACAGGGAGCAGGCCGGTGGGAGACCAAGGACACTCACCCCGCAGTCTCGGGAAGGGCTGGCCACCTACTCTGTGACAGGTGCCCGGGGCCGGGGGTCTCTCCCCTCTCATGAGTGCGTGGCAGGGCTTCGCGGGTGCCCTGACCCAGGCCACAGGGCTGGAGCGCGAACCTCACTCCAATGCTTCTTTCTCCTCCCCAAACAACTGCCACACTGCATGTGGGTTGGGGACCATGGCAACCCTGCTCCCTGGCTGACAGTGACCGCCAGATCTGCCCTGGGGTCTCCGTCCCTCCGGGGGACAGGGTGTCATTCTGGGACACTGTGACGGCGCCCACATGGGTTCCGTCCCTCTGCCCAGCGAGAATGGCCAGAGGAAGTGGGTGAGGGACCTTGGCCATGGATGGGCTGGAAACGCTCCAGGGACGAGCGGCTTCAGAGCAGCCAGGCTGTCCCTGTGCACTGTCCACTTCATTCCCATGGCCCTGCCAGCTGGGGCATGGCTCACCAGGGCGAGGCTCCCAGGGTCTCACTCTCCTGCTTGCCCTGGGCTGCCATTTTCCTTGGCTTTAGAGAGCCCGGGGAACCTGCTGGCCCCTGTGGAGAGCATGCCCTGCCTGCTGGGCCGTCTGAGGGTGGACAGCTGGAGTCCTGGGCGCTCTTCCCAGGTGAGGCACAGCTTGGCCCAGTGGCCTTGAGAAGGGGCCCCTTATGGGGCTGGTGTCCCACACCTCGCCCTGGTGACGGCGAGGACCAGCCTGGCACTGGAGGAGGCAGGGAAGGTGAGCCCCAGAGGTGCCTGCATGTGCAGGACACAGCAGCAGGGCCACTCCACGGCCTCTACCCCACGGACAAGTCCCTGTCAGCTCCCCATGGAGTGTGTCTAAGGAAACAAAACAGGGTCAAGAGTCCTCAGAATCTCAGAAAGAAGGAAAGCAGACTAGCAGAGCCCCCCCCACCCGCCGTGCCGGGGGGGGGGGGGGGGGGGTGCCCAGCTGGCCCCTGGGGCAGTGACCAGCCTATGGGCGCTGCTTGGCCTGGCCTAGGGCACACCGGGGTGCTCCACAGGAGAGTCCACCTGGTCAGCACCTGCGCAGCCACAGCCCAGGCAGGCGCCATAGTCCCGGGTGGGAGACGGGCGGGGCTGCGAGGCGGGGGCCTGTGGCCGTCACCCAGCACAGCCTCTGCTGTGCACACCAGGAGCACCCCGTAGCCTGGGCGCCAGTCCTTCCCTCCACCCCGGAGAAGGGACTGCAGTGACCCAGGGCCCGGGTGTGGGCTGGGGTCCTCGCTCTGCCCAGTCTTTCGACCTGGTGTCCTCAGCTTTCCCTTTAGAAGTGGAGACACAGGGCTGCTGCGGAGGCAGAAAGCTCCGTGTGAAAGGCTCCGTGCTGCCTGCTGCCGGGAAGCCGCGGCCCCAGCCACAGCACCAGAGCATCAGGGCAACAGCGTCACGACGCTCTCCAGCCAACGCTCTTCAGCGTGGCCGGCAGGCTCCGGCTCAGTGCTGCGTGGCCAACGTGCAGTGCGCGCCGTCCTTCCTGGTGGCTGCGGGGCTTGGTGGTGGGAAGAGCATGGTGTCTGGGCCAGCTCTGGGAGCGGCAGGCTCAGCCCCGAGCTCCTTCCGGGGACCCTGGCTGCTGTTCTCCTTGCAGGAGTGTGTGGCTCAGGGGAGTGGGAGGCTGGCACCAGGGCAGCGCTGGGCGTGCTCAGGATGCCCCCTCCCTGCACGGAGCACTAGGGGGAGGACGCCTTCCCAGGTGAAGGCGCCTGCCTGGGGCCTGCTCCCTGGGCGCGGCCCGTTGGCTGCCAGCTCAGGGCCGGCGTGTCCCCTTGAATGCGTGTCTTCAGGGCAGGCGGGGGGGGGGGGCAGGCGGGGGGAGCAGCCCTCCACTGTGGCCTTCATGGGCCCTGGAGCAGCTGGGTGCTGATGCTGATGGAGTCGTGGGCCTGCTAATTCGGGTTTCCATCCAGAAGGACGCAGATAGCTGATCCCCAACATGAGGAGCTGGGAAGTCTGCCCAGGAGGCTGAGGGCAGCAGAAAGGTGAGAGCCGGCCGATGGACTCCTGGGCACTGGGCCTCCTGAAACTGCCACTGGTCCCCGGGGACAAAGCAGGAGACGCCGTGCGTCCACCTCCTCGGGCTGCAGAGCTCCTCTGCTTCCAGCTGGTGGACAGAAGGCAACCTGCCACCTGCAGACGCTGGCCGATGGGAGGGAGGCTGCAGGGAGCCGGCCAGGCAGGAGAGAGCTACACCTCCACCCAGGTGACCGGGGCCAGAGGGAGCCGCAGAGCCCTCCAGGGGCTGCACACTCAGTGAGGCCCCTTCCCAAACGTCCAGGGCCTTCCATTCGCTGGCACAAGGCCTCAGCTCCATGGCCTGGCTCCTCGCTGAAGAATGGAGGTGACGGCGCCAACCTCACGGTCATCATAGTCACGAGGGAAGAGGAGATGCTTGCTTCAGAGCAGCTGGCCTAGGCTGGGCATCACATGTCCATCCGTCTGCCAGTGTCCATCTGTCCAGCATACCTGTGCATGGCTGCAGGAGACGACCAGGCCTGCCTTCTTTGTGCTCACCGTCCTCCTGGGACCGATGGCGACACGTGACCACGTCCTGGGAAGGGTGGCTGTGGGACTGTCGGGGACTCTCCCTGCATGGAGGTCAGTGTGAGAGGGCTGGGGCCTCAGGTGGGATTCTTCCTCAGAAGGAGCTGCGGGCAGCTTCCAGACGGTGGACCTGCTGCAGGGAGGCGAGAGGGGAGGCCGCACCTTGTTGGCTTGTGGACACTGCTGCTCACGCTTCCTTTGAACCTCGGTCCAGGGGCTGGAGCTCACGTGCTGTCTGTGGACGGAGTACTTCCTGGAAACAGGCCACACCAGCCTGCCCACTAGTGCAAGACGGGACTTGCCCCATGTGGCTTCTCTTCCCAGAGTCCCAGCAGGCCCAGCCCTGCCCTCAGATGGCCCTGAAGAGATGGTGTTGGTGGGCCTCAGCGTCTCTGTCAGCCTGGCTGTCACTTCAGGGTGGTCCCGTGACAGAAGCTTTCCTGGTGCTACCAGAGACTCAGCGGCTTCCACCTGCATGGGAGCAAGGAGGCGGGAGGGAGCCGGGGTGTCCTCGTGCTGTGCCTGAGGTGGAAGGCACTGAGGGCCTCCACGTGGTTCCACAGTGGTGTCGTGTGAGGGCCGAGCCTGCCCGTCTCTGTACCGCCCGTCACAGGTGACATGCTTGTCAGGGCAGAGCCCCTGCCCCTGCGTGCAGAGACAGCGGTGAGGCTACAAGCTGTGCCGTGGCCTGGCGAGGCTGAGGGTCCCTGGCTCTGCTGCACTTCGGCATCCCCCTCCTGGGATCAGAGATGGCCCATGCCTTGTGGCACTCCTCTCCCCAAAAGCACCCATGCCTAACAGGGCCATCATGTCCCCAGAGAAAGCCTCCAGGGCACAAGCCACCAAGCCCGTGTGATGGCAGGGCCAGGGTGTTCAGGAGGAGATGTGATGCCGATGGCTGAGCCTCCATCTGGTGGGTGGTGCGGCTGGCCAGGCAGCCCTGCTCAGATCGCCCCTGTGCCCTGGCCTCGTGTGGAGCCACGTGGCACATGGCAGAAGCCCTGCCAGCAGGCGTCAGGAACAGTCCTGGCCAACATAAACATCTGAAGTCACTCTGAGAGGTGAGCTTAAAATAGAGCTGCGATCCAGAGAGTGTCTCATTCGAGCAAAAGATAATTGATAATGCTGAATCAACAATGCAGGCAGGCCCCGGAGAGACCTGGAGACCGGCCCAATTACGGTTTGAATTTTCCCTCATTTATAATCCTGGCAGCAAGCAGAAAGGGCACAGTCAACACCCACAACAAGGCTCCCTGGTTCAGATCGCAACGCCCAGGACGAGAGCTGCGGCCTGTCGCTGCCATTAACTGGCAGAGAAGCAAGCTGGGGAGAGGCCCGGTCCACCTCCGAGCAGCCCACGGGGGCCCCACGCTTCCCCTGCGCAGGCTTTGTCGTGGGCACAGGGGGCATTGGAGAACAGGTCTTCACTCAGCTGGACAGAGGTCCAGGACCCTCTAGCCACCTCACTCTGAAAAAACAAAGCAACCAAGCAGGGTCCTAGAGGAAGCCCGAGATCCAGGCCAAGTCTAATAAGGAAAAGGAAGGGGTCTGTTTGTGACCTGGGGTGACCGACACCACTTTAATCCAAGTGATCAGAGCATGTGGCTCGTGACCTCGAGTTTATGAAGCCCGCGGTGGGCTCTTCAGCCGTTCCCATGGCTCGGTGACCACAGGTCATAATTAGGAAGGGAGAACACAGCAGCTCTCCTGGTCACCCAGGCCAGCAAGGGTCGAGGAGAGCCCACGGGAGTCCCTCTGGACGCCTGCGCCACGCTAGTCAACGCCTGAACAGTGCTCACGCCGCACCTGCTGCCAAGGCCGACTCCAGCCTTCCCGCAGTGGGGAGTGTGGCACCGGTTGTCTTGTCTTGTACCAATCCTTCCTCTTCAACAGGCAAGAGGAGGGAGCCCAGGTTGTGCACACTAGGAGTTTCCAGAGAGCAAAGGAGCTTCCTGCACTCGCTGAACCTCAGCTGTGTGTCCCTGGAAAGGGCGCGTGTCTCCAGAGACGTGGCCATCCAGGACATCTGTGCCAGCTGTGGCTGTCTGGACTCGGTCGCGTGTTGAGAAAGCTGGAGGATGACAGATGCCTGTGCTAACGGGAAGGCCCGTGGACATTAACGGGGCACACGACCTGCAGGTGGTGTCTGCAGGAATGGCCTCTGTTCTCAGGAAGCAAGTCCCAGAGGTGTTGGTGTCCTAGAAAAGAGTCCCACAGCAGAAAACGAAGTCCACTGTGGGGAGGGAAGACAGGCCCGGGCGGACCCAAGGGTGCACCAGTAGTCGGTTGTCTGGGTCTGAACCCCAGCTCTGCCCTCACAGTGGGGTGACACTGGACAAGTGACTTGGTTCTGTGATCTGTAAAATGGGAACAACAGAGCCATTCCGCCTGGGTGCCGGGGTGATTCCAAGTTGCTACACCTGATGCAGGTGACGCACGCCCCCCGTCAGGGCTGGGCCACCTCGTGCTGGGGTCGGGACCCACCCGCCAGCTTCCCTGTAGGCAGCGTGCAGGCAGGGCTGAAGGTATGGTGACATCTGGGGACCTTCATTCCAGGGCCATGCCACACCAGTGTGACTTCTGATTACTCCTCCTCCAAGAAGGCTCCTCCCATTCCCAGGTGCAGGCAGAGCAACTGGGATTCTAGAAAGAATAGTGCTCCCCTCAACCCCCTCACAGCTCAGTGCCCATCACTGAGGGACGCAGGAAGCTTGTGCCGCACCACTGGGACACCCAAACGGGACAGGAGGTGCCAAGGAAGACAAGATGCAGGGGTCTGCACCCGGCACCAGGCTCTCCACGCGTAAGACAGATC
Organism: Callospermophilus lateralis; assembly: GCF_048772815.1. Taxonomy (NCBI): domain Eukaryota; kingdom Metazoa; phylum Chordata; class Mammalia; order Rodentia; family Sciuridae; genus Callospermophilus; species Callospermophilus lateralis. The sequence continues at coordinate 1,530,435 of NC_135305.1, read as the reverse complement.
TCGGCACAGTATGGGGCTACCTCCAACCTGAGCCAGCTGGGAAGGAGAGGGTGTGCCAGCCCAGGCCGCCAAAGCCCATGGCCCGATGCCTGCAGACAGAGCCTGCATCCTATAGGGCTGGACCCCCAGAGCAGCACCCGCACAGAGCCCAGGCTCACGCCAGCAAGGACTGGCGTAGGCCTGGGAAACTGCATGCCTTCAGATAAACCCTCAGAGTGTAAGGACACAGATTCAGCAGAGAGAGATGCATACACACGTCCTGACACCTTCGTCACGGCTCTCTGTACAACCACTTGCTTCTGCTGCAGCTGAGCCGAAGCCCTGGGAGGTTTCTACAGAGTCCTCCACGTATTTTATACTTCTTTACGCCACAATTTGCAAAATAAGCTGAATAGGATTCTGGGGGCAGAAATTCATCCACACACAATAATGCAAATGTCTCATTTCTCAACTCTGCATCTGACGGGGGAAAATTACAGAGAGCAGGATCACTCGGAGAGAAAAGACCTGTCATTCTCAAATTCCACCAATAGACAAGACTACAAAGGCTCAAGGGAAGCCCTCCGCACCTTTCCAGGAATGGCCGGAACAAAGCAGCGCACGGCCTGAGCATGCACACAAAGGAAGCCTGGGATTTTTAGGGTTATTTGCGGAGCATAATTAGTAGTAACAGGACAAAACTAAGGAACAAGCGCACAAAGCCATGGGGGGAAGAAGGGTTCATTAGGGTGGGCTGGGAGGGACGAAGGCCAATTACTTCCAGGCTGGATAAAACACCAGGAGAATGTGCTGCATGGGAGCTGGCCCTGGGGAGGGACCCGACCTCCAGAGCCTGTGGCCGGCACAAGCCGCCCACAGCTGCAAGCCCCACCAGCTTAGGGGCCGCAGAGCACATGACCACAGGAGCCTTATCATAGAAAGTCAGAGCTCACAAGCAAATACGGCCAGGAGAAACCCTCGATGGCAGCACTGAATTATTCATGGTGGCTTCCCATCTCGGGTGGAATCACAGGTGGCTTTTATTTTATTTTGCTTATTTGTATTTTCTATACTGAACATGTACTACTCTGATACAAGGTATGCTTAAAACATAAAATTCTACATTCAGTGTGATTAGAACCAAGTGATCTGCTTAGCCGGTGCGTGTGGGGAAGTGAAGAGAAGACGTCAGTGGAGAGGGCCAGGGACACTCGTCCACTCACCTCCCCTGCTCATGGTGCAGTTCTCTTGGAGCAGCCTTTGTGCCCTCATGGACCAACTGACAGTGAGGACTGCTTGGGCTCCAGGCTGTCTTCCCAGGGCCGCTTCCCAGCATTGTCCCCACTGTGAGTGGCCAGACTGGACTGTCCTGGAAGGGCAGCCATGGCCAGGCCCTGCTCTGCATGTGCTAGGAGCACCCCGGCACCCAAGGAGACATGGGGATGCAGGGTGCATCAGGACAGCCAAGGGAGCCCCCACCTCGGAGTCAGAACCACAGCAGACCCGTAGGGCGATCTGCCCCTGAGCTGACCAGGCAGCACTTGTTTCCCACACACAGGCATGCTCCATGTTCGTGCACGATACTCCAGGCACACACATGCATTCCACATACACCACACACCGCAGGGAAAGGCCTTCCTTAGGGCGGCTCCTGAGCCAGGTACAGAGACCTGCAGGCCACAGCACAGAAGAGCCTTTAGCCATCCCTGGGCCATCCCCTGCCTACCACCATCCCCTCAGCAGCTCACTGAGGACCCTGCACACTGCGTACCTAGGCTCTGCACACCTGGGCGCTGACACCTGGGCTCTGCACACCTGGGCTCTGCACACCTGGGTGCTAACACTTGGGCTCTGCAAACCTGGGTGCTGACACCTGGGCTCTGTGCATCTGGCTCTGCTCACCTGGGCTCTGCACACCTGGGATCTATGCACCTGGGTGCTGACACCTGGACTCTGTGCATCTGGGCTCTGCACACCTGGGCTCTGCACACCTGGTTATTGACATCTGGGGGCTGCACACCTGGGCTCTGAGCACCTGGGCGCTGCGCACCTGGGTGCTGACACCTGGGCTCTGCACACCTAGGTGCTGACACCTGGGCTCTGCATACCTGGGCGCTGCACACCTGGGCTCTGTGCACTTGGGCTCTTGCACCTGAGCACTAATACCTGGGCTCTGCACACGTGGGCACTGTGCACCTGGGCTCTGTGCACTTGGGTGCTGACACCTAGGCTCTACACACCTGGGTATTGACACCTGGGCTCTGCACACCTGGGCTCCAAGCACTTGGGTTATGCACCCTTGGGTGTTGACACCTGGGCTCTGCGCACCTGGGCTCTGCGCACCTGGGCGTTGACACAAGGGCTCTGCAAACTGGGGCTCTGCACACCTGGATGCTATGCCCCAAGGCTCTGCACATTTGGGCTCTATGCACCTGGACTCTGAACACTGGGGCTATGCACACTTGGATGCTGCACATCTGGGCTATGCACACTCAGACGCTGTGCACCGGGACTCTACACATTGGGGCTCTGCACACCTGGGCTCTGTTCACTGAGGCTCTGCACACTGGGGCTCTGCACACCTGGGCTATGCACACTGGGGCTATGCACACCTGGGCTCTACACACCTGGACTCTGCACATCTGGGCTATGCACATTTGGATGTTGCACACCGGGACACTGCACCCTGGGGCTCTGCACACCTGGGCTCTGCACACCTGGGCTCTGTACCCTAGGGCTCTGCACATCTGGGTGCTGTGCACCTGGGCTCTGTGCACATGGGCTCTGCGCACCTGGGCTCTGCACACCGGGGCTATGTACACCTGGGCTTTGCACCCTGGGGCTCTGTATACTGAGGCTCTGCACACCTGGGCTCTGCACCCTGGGGCTCTGCACACCTGGGTGCTGTGCACCTGGGGCTCTGCACACATGGGCTCTGCGCACCTGGGCTCTGCACACCGGGGCTATGTACACCTGGGCTTTGCACCCTGGGGCTCTGCACACTGAGGCCCTGCACACCTGGGCTCTGCACCCTGGGGCTCTGCACACCTGGGGCTCTGCACACCTGGACTCTATACACCTGGGCTCTGCACCCTGGGGCTCTGCACACCTGGGCCCTACACACCTGGGCTCTGCACCCTGGGGCTCTGCACACCTGGGGCTCTGCACACCTGGGCTCTGCACCCTGGGGCTCTGCACACCTGGACTCTACACACCTGGGGCTCTGCACACCTGGGTTCTGCACACTGAGGCTCTGCACACCTGGGCTCTGCACACTTGGACTCTGCACACCTGGACTCTGCACCCTGGGGCTCTGCACACTGAGGCTCTGCACACCTGGACTCTGCACACTGAGGCTCTGCACACCTGAGCTCTGCAAACTAAGGCCATGCACACTGGGGTATGCACATGGGGCTCTGCACACTGAGGCTCTGCACACCTGGGCTCCGCACACTGAGGCTCTGCACACCTGGCCTCTGCACACTGAGGCTCTGCACACCAGCTCTGCACACTGAGGCTCTGCACACCAGCTCTGCACACTGGGGCTCTGCACACCGGGGCTCTGCAAACACAGGTGCTGCTAGTGGAGTGGCATCTCCCCCTCTAAGCGCCAGGTACCACATTAGTGAACTAACAGAGCCACTCTGGGGTGGATGGTGCTCACAATTTCACAGGTGTTTTCTCAAAATGAAACTTAAGAGCATAGACTCATTTTAACTGATATAAGTCTTCACTTATTCTTCTGAATCTAGAGGACAGCTGCCCATCTCCCTGGACCTGCCACCCTGTCCTCTGCTCTGGTCTGGTCTCACGCTTAGCATGAGCTGCTTCCCAAACTGCAGCACCCTCTGGCCTTATTCTGCCCTCTTCAGTGGCCCCTGTGGGCCGCAGGGGCTTCAGTAAGCACTGCTCTCTGTCACTCTGGTGCCTGGGTGTGAGCCCACCAAGGGTGCGCCACCAGGGAGCTGGGATTGGGTCCTGCTGCCAAGGACTCCCTGGGCCGGGATGTGAGCGCTGTGTTCTCTTCTCTCGACCCTGGGAGGTGGCTGGAAGGGGCACCATCCTGCCTTGCTCCTCTGCAGTCAGCAGGTACCTAGAGGTGAGGACTTGAAAGCAAACTGTTCAACACAGTGACCTGCAGCCGGACGTGCTGACGTGCCTAAGACGGAGGCCACTGAGTCCCTTTTACTAAACAACGATCTCCTTAAGGGCTTTGTTCGCTTCTACTGATGATCAGATTGAAATCAGGAAAGAGTGTAAAACGGGAAGCACAGGAGGGAGACATGACTTTAGCAGCACTCTCACCCAGACAGGCATTTCAAGGTGGGTTTCTGTACTATCTCGATGCTTTGATTGGGGGTGGGAGAAGGACACCTGTGATAGTCCACGTACTCCTGGGGGCCTGGTTAGCCCAGCAAAACCCCTCCAGCCAGGCGGCCACCCACAGGACAGACCACCAGGAACTCGACTCCAGCCCCCACAGCTCAAGGGCTGCCCTGAAGCCAGGGCTGCCTCCCAAGGTCACGGGTCCTCGCCACTGCTGCCAGCCAAGCCAGTCTTGGTGGCCCCCCATGGCACAACTGTCATATTCAGGTAATTTTAAATAGCCAACTCAGAGCAGCCTGGGCCTGATGTAGGACAAGACAACGGGCAGCCATTCTCCACATAGGCTTCTGCCACCTTCCTCACACTCTTTTTGCTCAAGAGGTAATGAATGGTCATCATGTGTGGTCACTGTCACAGTCACTGGCCACATCTACGGCACACCGCGTCTGCCGACTGCTTCCTGCATGCTGGGCACTGCTCTGGGTGCTGCAGTCCTGTGGGGCAGGGTCTAAGAGTTCTAAACAGCCCCCAGATCAGCTCCTCCCATGTCGCCTCTAGTTCAACTTGCCAATGCACCCTGAGGGCTGGGGGTCTGGGGACTTCAGGCAGGTTTTTATCAGCACCCTGCGGGGCCCAGGGTGCTGTAGGTTACACAGAGCGAGCAGAAGGACTGGCTGCTGCTCTCCAGGTCTGCTCAGCCCAATGCCAGTGGAAAGTCACTTTAAACAGGAAAGCCCCATGGGCTGGGCCAGGGTCCCGCACTCCAGGCTTGACAGATGGGGATGGTCTGGGAGAGGAGGGGGCAGGCTTTCTAAGTGCGGAGCTGGGAACAAAGGCTCAGGAGGCAGAGGGCACACGGGCATTTCAGGCTAGAAGGAGCCGGCTGGGACACAAAAGGTATTCAGTCCTTCCATTCTGCCACTGCTTGATGAAGCCAAAGGGCAGGCGGTGGGGGGTGCCTAGGCAGCTGCTTCTGTGTTTCAGGAACTGCACATCATTTTGGGGCCCAATTACCCTATCTAAGGCTGCCTGAGCGACGATCTGACTGTGCAAGGCATGAGTGCACCCTGAGGGCTGGGGGTCTGGGGGCTTCGGGCAGGTCCCTTTAATCCTGTCTCAGGCAGCTGGCCCTGACCCTGGGGGGCACGGGGCTCTGAGCTCAGGGCCCACCAGTTTCTAAACATCTGTCCTCTGCCCCAGAGGGGCAGGCGCTTCACCTCCAACTCCAGCCAGCGGGCTGCATTTCCAGAGTGAAGGTCCGTGGGGGGATCCCGGGAGGCAGGCCGGGTGGGGGGGGCTTCCACACTCGGCAACACAACGCCAGGTCTGCCTGCTGTCTCACTGGCAGCCCACGAGCTGTGCAGACTCACAGAGCCTGAAAACACCCGTGTCCAAGCAGGAGTGGCAAAGCCTGGGCAGCACGGTGCTTGCCATGACGACCCCCGGGCAGCACTCAAGTCAGCGAGGAGACGCTTGGAAAGCAGACAATGTTTTCTCACATGCCAGACGTGGGGCCGACTGACTGCATTTTTACTGCTGTTGAACCTGGTGGAGGAAAGAAAGCCATGGGGTGGGTGCATGACCCTGAAGCCACACACCAGGTCCAACTTCCACCTTAGGCGTTTTGTTTGAGAAGCAAGTCTGCATTTTATTTCCTCCCACTTAAAAACATCTTTTTAAAAATATTTTTGTGTGTGTGGTGCTGGGGATCACCCAGAGCTTGTGCATGCTTGGCAAGGGTTCTACCACAGAGCTGCACCCCTAGTCCCCAAGCATCTTGATGTCTGGCTTTCGTGTCTCAGAAGCCAACAAAGGGGTAATTTGGGGGTGCTCCTTTATGTAAATTTATTCTTCTGCTTCACTGTCTTTGCAAAAATGGGGGAAATGCTGTGATGCTTAATTACAGAACAGACCCAATTTCCTCCTGCCATCAGAGGACCCAAGCCTGGTTCTGTGCTGGTGTGACGACATCCTGGGTGCAACTTGCAAAGCTCCATCTGATTTGCTGCAAAGTGTCACAAAGTCAATCCAAGGTTAGGCCTGTTTCAAACCTGTATTCCTCAGTCAGTTTTCAAATACTTACCTTTATTTGCTCACATAACCCTAATGACCACATCAATTGTGCACACACACACACACACACACACTCATCAGACAGTTGATTTTGTTGGTTGTATAATTTTCTGCCTGTTATCCCTGCCATTCTAGTCAGAGCTCCTCTGCAGGAGCACCCGGCTGGTACTGAGGGGAGCACTGCCCGGGGCTGAGGGGAGCACTGCCACCTCACACGCCCGGCTCCCACATCTTCCCGGAGCCCAAGGCTCAATGGAGAGTCACACCAGGAACAACCACGCTTACAACAGTGAGCAGTGGAGCAAAGGGACCACCCCAGAGCTGCTGCAGGGAGCAAGGCAGGTCCTCAGACACCGCTGGGACCGTGAGGCCCACAGATGGCCCCACCCAGCACCCAGGAGGTCATGGCCTGCTCTCGCTCCACCGCCTGCCTTAGCCCTGCCCAAACGTCCTTCTCTCCTCTTGAACAGAAGCCTCAGCCTCGGGAACACTTCCCCCCCACCCTCCTCCCACTGTTCAGGACCTCCACCTGCTCCAAGGCCCCTGCCTGGCCACCCCGGGTTCCCCAGGCATCACCACGGTGCCACCTGGCCTCTGTCACACAAATGTGGGCTGGTCTTATGTAAGGCCAGGTTCAACCAGACCCTGTTGGTTAAATGTGTCCTTTCGTCATCTCCCTAGGGACACGTACGAAGACCCGAATGGTGTGACTATGTACAACCAGAGACATGAAAAACCGTGCTCTACGTGTGCAATATGAGTGCAAATGCATTTTGCTGTCAAGTATAACAGATTAGAATAAAAAATAGGAATTTTTAAAAAAGACAATGTAAACGAAGGGCAAAATGGTGATAGATTAGGAAAGAGAAAAAAAAGTAAAAATAAATATTGATCTAAAAAAAAAAAAAAAGTGCTCCTTTGCTCCACTTCTGGGCTCTGCAGTCCTGAGGGCCCTGGGCAGTCTGGGATCTGAGACCTCCACCGGCAGGGGCAACCCACATGTGAGCAGGGTCCCGGGGCAGAAAACAGCCCTGTGCAGCTGCCCGCTGGCTGGGAGGAGAGCAGCTCCCAGAGCTGAGGGCTGAGGCAAATGCTAACCCTAGGGCCTCCAGCCGGGGCAAGAGCAGGGCTGCCAGGTGCCTCCTGCCTGGGAGGAGCGTCGCCAAGGCACAGGGCCTCCCCTGCTGGAGCTACTGCAGGGTCCTCCTCCTCTGGGTCTTTGTGAGCTTCTCCGCAGACACCTGGAAGTGCCTCCGGGTTCCACTGTGCCTCGGCTCTCGGGGGCTGCCTACCTCGTGGGTTTGCACCTACGGCCGGGGCTCCTCACCCTTCCACCTGCAGTGTCCCACCTCCTCTCCTGCCCACGCATGTCGGGGCCCAGAGCAGGGCCGGGCTGTTGCCTGAAGGCTGCTGTGTCCCACAGCGGACCCCCATAATAACACACCTTCTCCCACCCCTGGGCCAAGGAGAAGCTTGCTTCCCTACCGGGGGCCGAGCTCCTTGGCCCAGGAGCTGGAGCTGCTCCAGACACCAGTGGGCTCCAGGCTGCAGCTGCCTGCAGGAGGCTGTCACCTGGAGGAGATTCGGGCCCTTGGTGCTGCACCCCACACGGGAAGCTCTTCACCTGGGGGAGTTTGCTGGCCCTGGACAAAGGCACCCAAGGAGCCCCAGCCTGGCCAGGCTCCTGGCCCTGGGGAAGGCCCAACAGGGGCAGCTGCAGAGGGAACCCAGAGCCAGAGCCACGCCTGGGTCCAGTGTGCTCCTGGGGCCTGTTCCCCCCCAGGACCCTTCCCCACCTGCCCAGCATCTGTTTTTAAGCCCATTTAACCCACTTTTCCTCGGCCCACCCTGCTGCACTCCAGGCAGCTGGCCCTCAGGGCCCGGCGTCAGAGGAATCTCTCGGCACTCTTGCCGTGGACCCTCACCTTGGCTCGCCCTTGGATGGGGCTGAGGTAGATCCTTCAGATAACAGGAGGGACTGCCTTCCAGGAGGCTATGTCACCTAGGACACAAATCTGAGAGGGATTTTGCCCACAGCCAATTGCAGGACACTCACTCACATGGGCCTTCTCTGACCACCACACAGAAAATGCTCAGGGTTCTGCAAGAGTCTGGGTGAATCAGCCCAGGGGAGGGTCAGCTGGGGACGCAGGGTCAGCTGCAGGTGGAGGGTCAGCTGGGGACGCAGGGTCAGCTGCAGGTGGAGGGTCAGCTGGGGGTGCAGGGTCAGCTGCAGGTGGAGGGTCAGCTGGGGGTAGAGGGTCAGCCTGGATGAAGGGTCAGTCTGGGTGGAGGGTCAGTCTGGATGAAGGGTCAGTCTGGGTGGAGGGTCAGTCTGGATGAAGGGTCAGCCTGGTGGAAGGGCAGCCTGAGGTGGGTCAGCCTAGGGGCAGGTCTCCCCTGCTCTCCCAGCGTGCACTTCCTTTGCATCTCACTGTGGAGGCCTGGGGAGAGGGAGCTCCACCTGCACAGAACAGGCAGGAACCAGCCCTGGAAGGGAGGCGGCCAGGAGTCTGGCACTGGTGCGCCAAGCCCGGCCCTCAATCTGCCACAGGAAAGACATTTACGAAGAGAAAAAGCACAGCAACGGGAGGCAGACAGAGACGGTGGGAGGAGGTCTGCTGAGGTCCCCGCAGGCCCCAGGAGAGGAGCCCCCAGGAGAGGAAGCCCCAGGGAACGCCGTAGACAGCACCCATTTTCCGCATACCACACTGTCCTCAGCTCCATGGCCCAGTAGGGTCCTCCCCAGGGGGCCACTCATGGGCCCTGTACAACTGCAGGGTCCCTGGACTGCAGCTACGGTTCTCCTGTGGCTCTGCAGGATGTCTACACCCTGGCCACCTAGTACCTGGCCGATGCTCCTGCCCCTGGCCTGCCTTTTACCCACGGATGCTCTACTCACACTGCTCTGCCCTGCGGCCAGCCCAGCATCCAGGAGCTGGGTCCCACAGTGGTCCCCCCGCACTGGAGACTCAGGCCACTCGCTCTGCTTCTCCTAGTCATATCCAACTTCCTCATCTCCAAGAAACCATACAGAGAGGAGACGGGGGTCCCCAGGTCCCAGTCTCACGGGGCCTCACATCAAAGGCAGAGTCAGTGTGGAGCACTGTGCGTGCCCCACCACCTGGGATACAGCTTGGACCTGCTCCTTGAGGCCACAGCTCTCTGCTCCCTTGGGAAGCAGGTGGCCGCAGGAGAAACGTGGTGACCTCGGTGGGTTTGCAGTGGTTGAGGGTAGTGGGCCGCTGAAGGGCAGAAACCCTAGAGGGCCTGCAGGGTGGCCTGCTGAGCAGCTGCTGTCCACTTGGCAAGAGGGCAGTGCACTCTGTCTTCCTGCAGTGTGGAGTACCACCCCATTGCCTTTCCCTAGGTGCCACCCGCACTGCTGGGCTTGGTGCTGACCTCACACCTCTTCCTGTGAGCACCGAGGCCCTCCCACCCCTGGGCCACTGGCGAGCCAAGGGAGGTGGCTGGGGATGTGGCCTCCCAAGAAGGAGAGGCTCTTCCCTGAAGGAGAATCCCAGGAATCATGATTTAAGAAACCATCCAGCTCTGCTACTCAGCCACAAGAATACAGTCACCACAGTGAACATCTCAGGGACAGAAGCGCTGTGTGGTGTTAGGCGCTCCAGCCTCTCATTTCCAAACCCCTCACCGAGTGGGCTGACTTCACTGTTCCTGTCTGGTCCCAGGAGGGGCCTGCTGCACTGGGCAGGCAACCTGCTTTCCTGCGTGCTTCAGTATTTCCTAAGCAGTCGCTCCAGACCTCAGCGATCTCAAGGATCCATTTCCACTCCCAGGATTTTCTGAAGAACACAGGAACCGTGCTGCATGTCCAGCTGCAGAACATAACCACATACTCGAGTGTTTAGGGTCACAGGAGGAATGTACTACAGTGAACACCTTCCAGGAACCTGCTCTGGCTACAGTCAGAAGGCACTAGGAGATTCACCTGAGCTTACAGAAACACTCTGATCCTTTGAAGCTGAACATGTAAGCAAACAGACAGATTCTTTGGATGTTGGGGACAAAATTGCTTCTTTCCCCTCAGCAAGGCCAGAGCTGGCCACTGTTCCTTGCCCAGTCACATTACTGCCTCAAAAGGCATGGAATCTGCACCAACTGAACAATGATTTAGCATTTGCTGGATTTGCAGCGTGGCACAGGAACATTTCAGGACAGCATGGGCCTGGGAAGAGCAGAAAGAGATTCCCTCCAGGACCTGGGCACACCTGAGGAGACAAAACTCACTCTTGCAAACCACCAGTATTGGGAAAGAGGAGCAAACTCTGCCTGCAGACCATCTGCTAGCTGTGCAAAGGTGGAACTAGAAAAAAATTCCCATTCTCAGGCCTGACTACGTTAGAATAAAAGGAAAGTCCTTTAATAAAGGACTAGGGCACCTTCCCCTTTCAAAGCATGAGAGATTTCGCTTCTTGAATATTTGCCAAAAATAAACACCTATATTATTTCAACCTGAAAGTGTAAATGTAAAGCCAGGACAACTGCTCGAAGACACAGGGCTGACTGAAACAGAAAAGGCTTCTGAGAAACTTGTGGTGGGGTCCAGGGACCCTTGGAAACGCTCACTGTTTCTCATCCTATGCTCTTGCCTTCTCTGTGACTAGTGACCCCACCAACTGGGGGAGATCAAGCTCACCTAGAAAAAGGAGGTCTCTCAACCCACAAGGGCACGTGCTCCTGTGACCTGCTCTTGCCTGAGGGAACTCCACTCCCCGCGGCAGAGGTGAGCAGGGTGCATCTGGACCTAGTCCATCAGCACTGGCCCAAGAGCGTCCCAAGCAGCAGCCGCCTTGCACACTGTCGTCACATTCATAATCACTTGCTAATGGGAGCGGCGGCAACCAAGACGCGCACTTAGTGCCTGTTTACAGGCGGTCCCTGCAGCCCAGCGCAGGCTCTCCTCTGGGTTTGGTTCCAAAGGCTTCCAAATACACAAGGAAACCTGCTGGGTATTGTGAAATGAACCATCAAAAGAGAACTTGCTGAAGATTCTGCAGGAGTCTCTGCCCTCGTGTTGGGGAGGGAGAGTGGGCAGGCAGAATACTAAACTTGCTGCTCAGAGATGATCAAAGCCTCAAAGAAATGGATGCAGCATTCAAAGAGACTCAGAGAGGAAAGGAGAGGATGTCTTCTAATCACCTAACAACTTATTTTTGGCACAGTTTTTACCCAATCACCTTCCATAGAAATAGGACACCGACATGGAGGAGGTGCATGAGTGCTGGCCCCACAAGGCAGTCCCCGGTGCCCACAGCACACCCAGGAGGCTGTGCATATGTGCACCCAGACGCAGGCATGGCACGCCAACGTGAAAAAAATAGAAATAAATGAAATTTGCTTTTTAGATAATGAAGTATAAGTTTAATCCAAACACATCATATTCAACTCATTTAGAAGAAGAAAAAACAGTTACTAAAACATTGGGAGGAAGTTTGGTGGAAGAATCCCAATGAAAAATATCCTTTAAAATACATTTCAGTTATCCTGAAGTCAATATGCCAATTTTTTAAAATATGAGCAAATTAAACTTTGCCAGATTATCTGATGGGATCGGAAGTTTGGAAAAGCATCAAAAGTGAGAGCCTACCAAAGGGATGGAAAAAGATCTGGTTTCCCATAAGAACATCACCCACCGAACACACGTAAGCCGAGAGCTCTGTCAGGCCTGACTCTGTGCAGGGTCCCTCTGGAGCAGGAGGGAAACGTACAGATGTCTGACTTGGAATCGAACAGCTCGAGCCTTGGGTCGCTCCGGAACCGTCCTGAGGAGAGCCAGATGCTGTCTCAGGGACCCTCACGCTCCACAGCCACCCAGAGCCCCCACCCCGTGCACACAGGGCAGACCACCCATGCTGTGGCACAGGGGCCCGGGGTCCCAGCTCCTGGTGTGAACTCTCAGTGACACTGGACTCTCCTACTGGCTCCAAGAGAGGAGCAGCGCCACCAGAGTTCCCCAGTGCTGCCCCAGAACACCCCCCGGGCACCTCCAGAGCCTCTGCACCTTCCTGACTCACCGTGGTCCCTTGCCCTGGCTTCCTGCCTTGCCAGGTCGCAACCTCTGGCCTGACTCACAACACTCTGCTTTGGAAACTGTAGAGGAAGAGCATCCTGCCTCCTACCCCACTGTCCAACGCCCCGGGACCACCAGGGGGTCACCAGGTCTGTCTGAAGTCTCACGTTGATCCCAGAACCAGCCAACCCAGACATTCGGTGACTCTAAAGTAATACGCCATGCAACAAGCTCCTTCCCTGAAGTTCACTGTTTTATGTTTGTAATATGTTAAAAAAAGACTTTTCAGAATATTTTTAATGTTGAGGAGCATCTCAATGGCAGGTATGGTCATCCCAGAGAGATGTGTACACATCAGTGAATTAACATCTGCTCCGCCTGCCCACGTGGCTACTCGACCTGTAACCATGTCCACCAAGGCCTCCCTAGCTCCTGACAATCCCCATCCTCTAGGAGAACTCAGCCCTGGTAGCCCGGCGCTGGGACAGCCTCCGTGGCCCCTCTGTGGGAGCAGCCCGCTCACTACAGGAGCTCTGACAGGCACTTGTTTTTAGAGCCAAGCCCAACAGAAAATCGTAACCATCATTTCATTTCCAAACTATCCCAGATCATATTTTCAAAGGGAATGTTTTTTCCCTGTCTTTTCTCCTTTTTATTAATCTGGATTGAAGAAAAGCACACATTTAATTTATTGTCTGGATTACAGATTCTTATTAAACAAACCAGAGCTCATTATAAAATCAATATCAACTTAACCACCATGCCCCCAGGAGGGACACAAAAAGGTCACTCTAAGAAATTCAAACAATTTTCCTGCTGGAAGGGCATGATTTTAATTACAGATACTATTAATTAGAGCTGTCATTGGGAAGATTTTTTTTTTCTGTTAATTATCACACACTCATTCCTAAGTATGCATTTCAACCTGCATTTTTGTAAAACTCAGTCATTTCTGCATGCAAGTCCAACCTTTCCATTCTATCAATATTTTATATTTGAATTTCAAAGTCTATCAAAGGATGCCATGCTTTCTAGAAATCCACGCCTGTGTGATCTCCATCTCACACGTGGCGCAGGACTAGTGTGATGATTTATTTATGTCCTGACAGACGTGGCCTTAAGACCTAGCACCCATATTGATGGTCCTGCTCAAGAGAATTTCTGGGTAAATTCTTACTAGTTTATGTGACATTTTTTTCAGGCTGCTTCTTCAAACGTGATTTTCCTTTGGCTTTGAAGCAGAGCTACACCCTGCCTGAAATACCATCCTCAATACTTTTGAAGTTGCCATTCCTTTATGAGAAAAAGATGGTCCTGACCAGACGTGTGACCCCTCCAGGAAACCAGAGGCGTTCTCCACTCAATGACGAGGCTGAGGGTTTTGAAAGGGGAGGAAGAGCTATCTCCTGGTCTCTCTTAAGCACAGAGGCTTTATAGATCCACTCCAACTCCTTACATGGGGCAGAGACAGGGCAGTCCAGCGAGCAAGGACCAGCCAGCTCAGGCCAGCCTGTGGGCATACTCCTGGGCACACAGGCACTTCCTGGGAAGAGCCCAAGAGTCTGCCTGGGCAACTCTGACCTGTAACATGGGCCTTACATGGCAAGAGCCACAAGTTATTGACAAGACAGTGCATGTCATGGTCATGTGCCTGCAGAGGACAAAAGGTCCAGTCCAATGGAGAGGGTCTTACAGAGAGTGCTCACTGAACTTTGAAAACAGAGTGCAAATGAATTATTTTATTTTCCCAAACATGAATCTATACTTGGATTTAAATGATATTTTTATAGTAAAGAAATCAAATGCCTTGATTTGTATATATTCTGGGATTGATTACTATTAAAACTGAAGTCATATTTTCATTATAGAACGTCATTAAACATGAAATGCATGCCACGTAACCCCCCAAATTCTTGGATTCTGTGCCTGCCGGTCGAGTCTGGTCCTGCCCGCCCACTGATGGCTCCAGGTGTGTCATCCCTAGCACAGAGCTGCCCCTGCCAAAGGGGGACAGAGGCTAAGCCCCATTTGTCAGCATTAGAGTTCACTTCATCTGAATAATAGCAAAGGGTGGCATCAGATCAGGTCAAAGGATCTTTCCACATAAGACCCAAGGAAGTCGATGATTTAAGAGCCATCTTCAAACATCTACACAACCAATTCATCTTGCGAGTCTGGCATGTTTCATTAATAGTGGCCAACTAAGAAAGATAACAGATAATACATAATTCATGGATTGTACTTTTCCACATTTCTAATTAGTAACCTACTTTCAGTGCTAACATGAGAGACCCAAGAACAGTGTAAGATTAATATAAAGCCATGAAACTGTGGTTGCAAGGTATTTACATGAATGCTAATGAGAAGCTTCAGACTGTCCTCATGAAAGAATCCAAACTCTGAACAAGTGAACAAGAGCTAGGAATCTGGAGGCACCAGAGACGAGCCATAAGTCCGCCTGTTCAGTTGGTAAGTTCCACAGAGCATTTTAAAAGGAGTCTCTTTTTACCTGGTAGGTGGTGGTGGCATCTGCACCTGGGTCATCCCCCAGTCCTGACAGCTTCTCCTTCAGCTTGCCACGGGAGCTGTGGCGGAGGCAGTAGATGAGGCTGGAAGCCAGGAGCACCCCCATGATGCAGGCGACAGAGAGGAAGGTCAGCAGGATGAATTTGGTCGAGTCTTCCTGCTGTCCCTGATGAGGCAGAAGCGTGAGTCTGCTTTTCTGTGTGACAAGGAGAGAGGGACCTGTCAGTACTGTGTATGACATGCTAGCAGACCAGCCTCTGCCTGCAATTGCAACGGGGCAAGCCCCACTTGAGACACAGCACTGGCTACCCCAGCAAGAGGGCTGTGCAGGGGCACCTGGGGCCAGGGACACCCGCACCCACCCTGCAGTGCGCTCCAGGACAAGAGAGCACATCCTCTCCTCCCTCTTACTTCACCATGCGGGGTGTCTGGCAGCTATTCTGCTTCCTTAGGTACACGAAGTGTGCATCGCTCCTGTACCAGGGGCAGCCCTTCTCCCAGGCAGGCGCAGCAAGTGCTGGAGAACCCAGCTCCTGCCTGGGCTTCCTCCTCCTCTCCTCCCTCCTTAACTCAAGGAGGTTCTGCCGTCCGGATGTGGCCCCATTAGCCTCCGATGGCAGTCACTAGTCCCCTCCACCCACGGGGTCACTGTCACTGGCATCTGCTGGCCCCGGCTGAGGCCCTAAGAGTGGACAGGAACGGGTGGTCTGCGCCAGCCGTGAGAAAGTCAAGGCCTCTGGACCCCTCCAGAGTCTCCTCGTCTCACGGAGGGGTGCGAAACATAAGAAAATTCTTTTGTTGCCTGTCACTGGTTTCCACGGGCAGAGAGCCGCACGGTGCCCCTCATTAGCTTCATTAGAAGGTGTATTAGCGACAATTAAAAACACCGCAGGAAAATGGAAGGGCCGCGGGCAAGTCGCCCACGACTCCCGGCCAACAACCCCCCACAATTACTGGGAAATGAATGGAAAAGCACGCCCCTGCCTCAGTCCTGGTTGCTACAAGATGAGAACAATTAGCGAACTCCTTTCCACCACCTAATTTCGCGTGGTAACAAAATGGATTTTTCCCCATGAATGCCTGGCCGGCCTATTCATTATCTCTCTTCTATTAGTAATTTTCTGCTCCGCATTCAGCCTCCCAACTCTCCATTTCCTCCTGTCTCCGAGTGTACACAGTGCCTCTTATGTCAGGCCGGGCCCATTTTTATCTTGTAATCATAAAGGCCACCAAAGCAATTATCGCCGGTCTTGACTGGAAAAGCTGGTCATTAATTAGCCTCCTTTTGCCTTCGGTGCGCGGATTAGCGGGCGCCGGGACTGAGTTAATGGAAACGCGGGTTAAATGAGAAAAGACGCCTGGATTTTCCTGCCTGGATGCGCGGCCCGGGAGGACGGCGAGGTCCGTGGCCACGGGAGTGGACTGCGGGAGGGGCCCGAGGGCGCGGAGACCCCGCGGGAACGAGGCGCGCCGCGCACTGTGGCCGCGCGGAGGGCGCCGAGCCCCCTCCCCTCCCCTCCCGCCCGCGCCCGGGCTCACCGCCCCGGCGGGAAGGAGCCCCCAGAGCCCCCGCCCCGCCCCAGGCAGCGCAGCCCCCGCCCCGCCGCGCGCCAGCCACCCAACCAGCCCGAGGGGCCCGGCGCGCGCGCACGGGAGAGCGGGGAGCTGGGCGCGCGCTCTCCCGCGGGCCGGGGTCTCCGCGGCCCCGCGCGTCCGCCCTTCGCGCGGTTCGATGACGGTCGTCGCGAGGGGCTCCCGCCACCACCCGAGTCCTCCCTGGCCAGTCAACTGGGGTCCCGCGGGACGGGGGGCGCGCCTCGACCCCGGCTAGGCCCCCTCTGTCCCTTGCAGCCTGAGTCCCCACCCCTCGAGCCCGGACGGGGGCCGGCGCCCGCCGCAGGACTCGCGGCGGCCTCCTAGGCGGGGAAGGCCCGCGCGTGAGCATGCTACCCAGAGCCCGCTCCGGGGCCGGGTGGCGCCTCGCCCGGCCGATCCGTGGGGACAACAAAGCAGCCCTACCGCGGGCGGAGGCGGTCCCCGAGCCTGGCCCGCCCGACGGCCACCGAAAGTACCTCTCCCCGCCTGGACGCAAGTGACGGGCGGTCCCCGCGCCAGCGAGGCGCAGCGTCCGGGTCGGACTCCCGCCCAGACTTCGGAAAACCCGCCCGTCCACGTGGCCCGCCGCGCCCGGGAACAGGGACTTCCCGAATCTTCCAGCGGGCGAAGAGAAGTACACAGGCGCAGTGACCGGCCAAACTCCAAGTGGACCGGCAGTGCCACGGCATGTGGCGGACGCGTTAGTACCCTAGCGACCCCAGGCCCCACTAGCGCCTCGCAGAGCCGGGAACCCGCCTGGGCGGCGGGCACCCGGACACCGCCAGCCGAGTCGGGGCACACACGCTGCCGGGTTGTCCTGGAGCCAGTGAGAGGCAGCGAACGCGCAGGAGCTTCCAGGGGAGACAGGTGGCGATGCCCAGGCCAACCGCTCGGGCCAGGAGGGCCCGCAGGAGGGGAAATCACCGGGGACCTCCCCAGGCCCTTCCCAGGGAGCCCGCGCCCTGGCTCACTCCTCTCCTGAAACCGCCGCTCAGCCCACACAGGAAGAAGAACGACCGCTCAGCCCACACAGTGGCCTGCCCCACTGCTCCTCACTCATCTCACCGGGATTTACTCAAAGGTCAAAGAAAAATGTCAAGGAGAGAGGCTGCCCAGAGTTTGCCGTCCTGGACCCGTCAGCTGGGTCCCGGGTGCCCTCAGAGAAGGGAAGGGGGGACCCCCATACCCTTGAGTCCGGTCACTCCAGCTCCCTTCTGCTGGGGCCTAAGCTGCCCCTAAGAAGAGGCGACTGTGGTCCCCAGGCTGGACGCAGGCCGCCGTCTCCTCCCCAGTCCATCTGTGAAGCCCTTTCTGCAGGTGAGGTGGGGCGCCTGGGATGAGGTGAGGAGGGTTTGAATCAGACACGCTCTGGGCAGGGCAGACTCTGACTTTGAGGTCTCAGGCCCTTGGGGTCGTTAATTTTCTGAAAACCTTTGCTTCCCAACTGGCCCGTGGGCTCCTCTGGGAGAACCCAAAAGGCACTCCTGGGGCTCCTCACCCCTGTAAGTTCCATCTGCCCCACTTAGTGTTGGCAGGAGGCAATGCAGGAGAACACTGGCTGCCAGTCAGGCCCTAAGAATCCCGGAAAGAACGAACAGATACTGAAGCCCTTCTGGGCAAAGTGATTGCATTTAAATAACTTTACAATTACTTCACTTGCTTTCTTTTTTGTAGAATTAAAAGTCAAAAAGCCTGTTAACTAGGTGACTTGTGAGAAAAGCGAATGGGCTGGTAGCTGTATGAGAAGCTTGTGCTCAGAGCTGACAGGCCGGGCTCCTTGTACCTCAGTGGCCCCCTCCTGTTGGCAATTTTGTGTGGATGGCAGGCGCTTTCCTAGGTCTGGGTCCGGAAGAGAGCCCAGACTAATTAGAAGCATCTTATCAGTCTTGAGTTGAAACTGAAAGAAAATGATGTTTAAATATTTATGACTTTGACATTTACAGTCAGACATCTTTTAAAAGCAGAACACCTCCTTCTGTACCCCGCTGGCTTTACTGAAAGTTTGGAGCAGTGAGGAGGAGGAGGATGGAGAAAGGAGCAGGCCTCAGAAGCAGGTCGCACAAGGGGCACTGCCATCTCTGCCTCCAGGAGGTGGGAGGCCTCTTATCAGTGCTTGGGCACTGAGTTCTCTGATACAGGACTTCTACATTTTTAAATAGTCAGGAACAATCAGGTCAACTTTGCATCAGTTTACGTGCTTCTTGACAGCAGAGTCAAGAACGACTGCATTATTTCTTTTTCCCAATCATCTCCACCTGCAGTTCTCAAATTCAGAATGAACGGTATTACAAAAGTTGTGTTTGAAAGTAAGTGGAATCACAGCTGAGTAGTTGGAACTGCTCTTAGAAATGAGAATCTGCAGACATTGTCCTCACTTGTTCTAAAGGGTGCTCATAAGACCGGGTGCCGGGACTTCCGTCACACACTTTTCTGAGGCACTTTATGGCAAAATGTCTTCAGAACTTTTTTTTAAAGTTGTCCATGTGGTAAGCTTAAAAGGAAAAAAGAAAGGAAGAGTCTATATCCATTATACCCAGACTCAATTGTGAAAGCCAACACTATGACAAAAATAGAGATTTTATGGTAAATATTTGATGACAGGTCACAAAATGTATTTTTCTAAGTCTGTGTAATGTAACCTCATAAGAGCAGCCCAGAATCAGTTACTAAGTTACAATTTTAAAAGTGTTTGTACAAAAAACAAGCTATAGACACAAGCAGTCACTTCCATCAATAAACTTCTAATGTTGTTGATGCATTTATTTGAATCTTTCCAAGGAATTTGATTCCACCCCCAGCCTGTGTTTGCACTTTTTTTTTTTAAAAGAGCAGCAAAAACCTTTATTAGAAATGATATGAAAAGAGGGAAATGCCCCCTCCCTTTCCTCTGGGCATTCAGAGGTGAGGATGGGTGTTTCTTTAATCACAAAGGACTTTCCCCCTACAAAATCCAGAAATTAGTTTTAGAGGCTATTAATGATTCACTCTAACAAGTTTGCCTACAGTTATCTAGATGTTCATTATTTGGAATTTTCATTCTAAATTCACTAACGTATTTACTAAAATTAGTAGCTATCACTTGAGAGCTGGTCCTAATTTTTAGCTATTTCCAGGCCAGGACAAGTGAGCAAACTTAAAGATCTGGGGGACAGGTGTCTTAAAATATTTTAAAAGTATTTTTTAAAGCTGTTAACTGAACTATTTTTAATTTGGAATTTGCCACAGAATTCTAATAAATGAGAGAAGCCAGGCGGAAATAATCATGTATTAATTCTCTGCATTACAAAATCTTTTCAGAAGCTATTATCAGAGCAAGAGGCATTGCGTCTGAATCCGGGGTGGTGAAGTCCTTTGTGCTACTGAAAGCTATTGTTCGTCTGTGCAGATGAAATTGTACTTGCAAATCTGCCATTCAAGTAGCCAGGGGTGGGGGGGGGATATGGGCAAAAGAAAAGAATCTCCAAGAAATAATTATTCTTAACTTTAGTGAAAATAAGTTGGGATATGCTGTTTTAAAATAGGCTTTTGTTGAGGTTTTTCAGGCATACGCAGGAAAGTGAGTGCTCAAAAGATAAATTGCTTATTTTCCATCTTTAAGCAGTCCGAAAATATGTTTTTAGAAAAACAACTTCTAAGATATCAGCGAAGATTTACGATTCTGATGTTTACAGAGAGGAAAAACACCCGTTGTGAGTTTTTAGCAGGGCCTGATAACCACAGATTGTCTTGGGTGGAGTAGACACGACCAACCAGCTGAGAACCGGCCGAAATGGATGGGCCCCCAAAAGAAAGCCTGCCCCCCATCTTTCAGATTCACGGGCGGCATTTTTATCACTTGGGAGCTCGGACTCGCGGGCGCGGCCGTCTCGCTCGCGCACCAGGCCCTGTTTTTGGCGTGCCTGTTGGGGGCCTGGCCTGGCGTGGTCCGCGCGCCCTTCACGTGCAGGTGTCCGCTAGGATCACGCCTAGGTCTGACAAGGAGGACCTCACCCGCGGTCCCCAGCAAGAACTAAACCCGCTTCGGGATGGGGATTTCTTGCTGCACCTCCTTTACGCAGGCCGGGAAACCCTAATCCGAAGACTGGCCGAGAGTCGCCGCTCAGGACCCCGCTGAGGCCCGAGCCCCGAGCGGGTCTGGGGAAGCGCGCTGCCGGTTTCCTGTCCCCTCCCCCACCGCGGGAGGCGGACTTCGACCGGCCTCCCCGGCCCTTCCCCCTCGCTAATTCACAAGATCCCCATAGAGGTCGGAAAGATCAGACCCCAGCGCCGGACACAAAGGGTCGAGGGTTCCTGGGAGCCGCGGGTATTCACAGCCGTGAGAGGGGTCCCGGCGCTGCCCGAGGTCCCCTTCCCTGCGGGGACAATGCCGCGGCCCAGCCTCCCTGGGCACAAAGCGCGCCGGCCGCGAGAGAGGGATTCCTGTCCCCCACAACGCCCGCGTCCATCCAAGAATCTCTGGAGTTCCACAGCTCACACCTCGGCCTGCGCCCCGCACCACCGCGGCGGCCCTCTCGGGAGCCGAGAAGGGTGTGCTGGGCTGGGGCGGGTGGGCACTTCATCCTACGTGGGTGGAAAGAGCTTCCGTCTCCCTCCTCCGCACCACCTTCCCTTCCTCGCACGTGCGGTGGCGCCCTAAGATCTGGGGACTCGGGACGCTGGGAAGGGCTATCTGAGAGCACTTGACACGCCGCGGGGTTCACTCCAGCGGTGGGGCTCCCGGTACCCGGGGGAGCCCGAGGTGGCCCACGGTCTGCGGACTTCCGGTCGGCAATTAACCCAGGGCAGAGGTGGCGCAGGGTTGGGGACTAGGGGCAAGACCAGGGACAGCAAGGTTACGGTGCAACCCTGGGCTCCTGGGACCCTCCGCGCCGAGTTGGCCGCCAGGAGCGCACAGCGGGGTCTACCCGTACAGGGCACTGGCGACGGTGACAGCGACTCCTCCGCCCCCAGCCGTCCAGCCTGAAGCGCTGAGGGCTCAGCCTAACGGGGACGAAAAAGTGTGGGAGACCCTCGTTCTAAAAGTGCGAGCGAGATTTTAACCCCTAGATCTGTGTCTGCGCGGCTGCCAGGGGCTGGCTTCTCTAACCTCGAAGCCGCCGGCGCTCTGGACCACACTGCCGAGAGGGAGAAGGAAAGAGTCCCCGGTTTAAACAGCTCTGAGCCAGAAGTTTCTCTCCCTGGCGGGCGCGCGGCCGCCTCTCCTGGGGGAGGAGGAGAAGCGCAGGTTCCCGGGGGGAGGAGAGGGGTTCCTCCGCGGTGGTTCTCCGCCCGCCCGGCGGCCAGAGGACCCTCCACTCTCACCGACCGCCCAACCCGCCTCTTGGACGCCCCTCGGCGGAGGCCCGCTCGGTCCCCTCACTCGTCGCCCGCTGGGAAGCATGCTCCTGAACTTGGGTGAGGGAGGCCAAGAATGAGCCAGGAGGGAAATGCCCCGAAGCCTCCTCTCTAAGCTGGCTGCTCATTCTGTCCTCCGTCCATCCTCCTTTCTCACACCCCTCCCCACCTCCACACCCGCACCACCCCTTATTCCCGTCGCCTTTTCCTGGAGGATCTGAACTGCCGGGAGTGGCCAGATAAGCGAAAGACCGAGGAGAGCTCTGAGAGAAGTCTGGCAGGCCACGGTCCCCGCCTCCAGGGAGGCGCAGGTCTGGGACAGCTGCCACCCCCTCCCGATCTGTGCGCTCAGGGAGACGTGCTTCCGCGTGCTCCCGCTCAGATAGACACTCTAGACTCACTTGGGGATGACCCCGGACTTGGATCTATCCCGCCGACCCGGCCTCTGGCAGATGTCCTGCGGCAAGTAGTTACCCCTGGACTGGGCAGGGCGCCCTGTACCCATCCAAGTCCCTCAAGAGCACCCGCCACCCTTTCAGGGCTCAGTTTCGGTGCTCTACCATCTCCACGCCTGAGGATGCCCTGGGGCATATGTGGGGTGTCCCTCCTCTATCCCTCCTCCACTGCAGCTCCTCTCCCAGCCCCCCAGGGTCCACCCGACCGCCCCACCCATTGCCCGAGATGGATCCGGGTGTCCCAGGTTACCTGCAGCTGGGCGGGCTCCAGGCGCGGGAGCCAGAGGAGGTGGGGATGTGCGCCTGGCCGAGCGGCCTCGGAGCGCAGCGGCTGCTGGCGACCGCGGCGCCATCATCACTGTCAGCTGCTTCCCTGCGCTGGAGCCACAAACAAGAGGGGCCATTCTGCTTCTGTCCACAAACTTCTCCGGCGGCCGGTGGAGACAAAGGTGCGGCGAGTCGCGGCTCCAGCGGCGGCAGCGGCTCAGCGGCAACCGCTTGGAGCCCGCGGGCGCACGCATTTCTGCGCTGCTTCTCCGCCAGGCTCGGCGTGCTCCGCCCCGGCCCGGCCCCCGGGCTAGGCGCACGGGACCCGGACGTCGCGCCAGTGGGCGCAGGGCCGGGCTCAGGACGGTCCCCGCAGCGCGGTCGGCCGCGCGCGCAGCTCAAACCAGCGCGTCCGCCGCGCCCCGCCTTATATCCGGCCCGGCGCGCACCCGGCCAGCGGCGGCGCGGCTCGCGGCCCAGCCACCGGTTGCTATAGCGATGCCCCCCCCCACGTGTTGCTGACAGCAATTGGCTAAGGGGCCGCGGCTCTCCATACACCCTCTCCCGCCCGAGACTATGAATGGACATTAGCTTTGTCAGTCATTGGTACAGCGCCGCAGTCGGGCCTTCGCTTGTTCTTTCTTTGGGTCTTTCTTTCATCGTTGAGTCGCACTTCAACCTGAGCAAGTTCAGGGTAGCATTGGGGGTGGGGCTGAGGCGGGGGAGAGGGGCCTCCACAAGAAAAGTCAACTCGCATGGCCCTACTGTGACCTTTGCCTATGGAAGGAGAGGGGAGGTCTAAACTCTTTGCAAGAGAAAAAAATCATGGCAAATCATTCTTTCTAATTAGTTATTCCAATTTTGCCTTTTAACTCCCTTTCAAAATTGAGACATGCCAATTATGCAGAAAAGCCCCTCTCCGCCAGTTTAGGTGTAACTCTCCAGATTTTAGATGTCAGGTGCGCGTAGAAAGCTCACGAAGGGAACTGAGACTCCAGGGGAACTGAGGGCCACCAGCCCAAAACGCTGGACAGAGACCCTGTGAAACCCAGAAATCAGAACTGCGTCCTAACCTCCTTCTCCGCACCCCGGGTCAATGGCCCAACCTGAACTACCCCCCGCGTTCATAGGGCTCCCAGTCGCTGGATCCTAACCAAGTTCTGACCCCCTAGCGCCGGCCGGGGACACAAGCCAGACAGCGGTCTCGGGAGCTGCTCCCAGCACTATAACTCGCCGCCCCAGACCCCTTCGCCAAAGCGTCGCGTTCCCCTGGCCCTTCCCTCCCCCACCCCTGACCTCCCTCTCCAAGCCCTGGACAGCCACAGGTTGGGTACCCCTGGTGCGCGGCGCCCCCGCGGAGCGGCGGAGAGCGGGAGAGCTGAAACCCAACATCTGTGCGTACAATGCGCTCTCCGAGGCCCACAGCTGCAGAAACAAGGGGAAGAAAGGAAGGAGCGGGGGAGCAGATCCTGTCACACGCAGATGACAGTCTGCGGAGGGCTCTTTAGTTTCTCCTTTTCTGGAAACCCCGGAGCCCCCCTCCCCGTTCCCTCTCCCGCCGCCTCCCCATTGTTCCCGGCGCTCCGGACAGCTGGAGACGACGGCCGGCACCACCCCGCGCCCCTCCCGCCGCACACCCGGCGAACTCCGGGGCCCCCACCCCGGGCAGGGTCGGGCGGGGCTTTCTCCGCCTCACCTCCCCCCTTCCACTGCCCCAGACCTGCCCGCGCCCAGGGCCTGGTCTTCTCTCTCCTGGAAACCGAGTTCCATCCAGCCGAGGAGCCAGCCGGGGCAGGGTTCCCAGTGAGGAGTCGTCGAGAGACCCGAGTCCAGTCCTGCCAAGTGCACGCCTCTCTGTAACGCGTCCCAAGGACTCGGCTTCCTCTGGCTGCAGGCCTAAGCAGAGTTCTACTTTTATTTTTGTATTTACAGGGACTGGGAGTGCGCGCCTCGCAGAGTTCCAGGGCACGAGGTGGCGGCGCAACCTGCTACAGTCCCTGTAGGCCTTAGTGGGCCGAAGGACGTCCGGTGGCCTGCGGGAGGTTGGGTAGGGGTGGAGAAGCGCCAGGGGAAAATGAGTTTCCATGGAGGCCAAAGCGAGAGAAGCTTCTCTCCGTCCTCTGCCCGTGAGTTCCATCCCCATCCAGTAGGCAGGGAGGGGCAAGTCACCTGGGTCCTTTCAGGTCCCGGCGCAGAGGACAGACCCCGCAGACTCCATGGTAAACCCGCTCCAGGCGCGGCGGCCGGCCCTCAGCGGCTATCTGGCTTTTTTGAGGAGGGCGAGCGGGCGGGAGAGAAGCGGTCCCCACGGTAGCCCGGCGGCCCACACCCCGCGCTTGCAGGGGTCGGCGCTCTGAGGTATCTCTCGGGCGGGCACTAGTGGCGCCGGCTCCTGTTCCTCCCCGCCACCATCCTCACGTTCCAGCCGGCCTGGGCGCCTGGGGCCCGGCGTCTTTAGCCAACCTCCAAGTCGACCCCTGGCTCGGGGCAGAGAAAAAGGAGGGAGGAGAGGTGGCGCACGGACCGGGAGCCTGGAGGAGGCCCTGGAGCCCAGGCGGGAAGAGAGGGAACTGGGAGGGAGGGAGGCCCGGAGGAGGGGACCTGCCGCCCTCAGCCTCGCTGGCAACCGCTCTCTCCATAGCAACGGCCTGTGCGCGCGCGCGGAGAGCGTGTGTGTGTGTGTGTGTGTGCGCGCGCGCGTGCTGGTAGCGGCCAGGCTCCTGCTCCTCCCTGGCCTGGGGGTGGGGTGCTGGTGGAAGCCGGTCGCTGGGGGCGGGAGTCAGAGAAGCCCCTTCCCAGGACGTAAAGCCTGGCTTCCAAGGTGCTGCGGGCACCCTGGAGGTTAGAGCACCCGCTCCCGACCCTTGGGGTGGGGACGCGCCGGGGCCGAGCTCGGCCTCAGGGGGACCAGGTCTTCGTCGCCCTGGCTCTCCGGCAGCAGTCAGGGGCCCTAGGACTTGGGGAATGGCACCGAGCGGAGCACAGGGGCTGGTGGCGGCTGCGGCCGCACCTCGCTCCAGGCCCTGTGGCGCGGGGGGTGGGGGCGCCGCGGTTCCGCGCACCTGCGTCTGGGCGGGAGCGCGGGGCTGGCGGGGAGGTGGTCGCGGGCCCGGGCGACTGCTGGGAGCCGCTCGTGGCTCCGCAAGCTGGCGGCCCGGTTCCCGCCGAGCGGAAGCAGCTCAGAGGCTCCCGGAGGCCCGGCCTCCCTCCGCGTGGGCCAGCTCCCCGCACGCTTCACCCGCTCCTCTCGCCCTCCATCCTGCGAGCCGCAACCCGGTGTGGGATGCCGTCGGCCCCGCGGTGTCAAGCCCCAGCTTCCCACGCGGCCACCTCGGCTAGGACGGCGTGAGGACCCCAGAGTGACCCCAGGGTCCTGGGGCGGCCAGAGGCCGGCGACCCAGAGCAGGCTGGAGCCCAGGTCAGGGCGCGCGGCTCCAGACCAGATAGCCACTCTGCTCCGCACAGCCTGACCTGGCGCGGCACAGTAAGTGCGACGTGGATCTACTCAGCCCGCTTCCGGGAGGCCAAAGGGTTCCACCTGCGACACCAAAGCGCCACACTCGGTTCAGCCGATGACCTACCCGCCTCCCCCGGCTGTGAGGAAGGATGGGCGCGGGGCGGCGGGGCCCACAAGGTGGATTTGGGTCACTTTTACTAGTGAGAGGGCCCTTACCGGCGTCCTACGGGTGAGGAGCTCGGGTTCTAACCCGCACCCTGTGCGCCCCCTCGCCGCGCCCGCCGTGGGAGGCGGGGACCGTGCGTGCAGCCCGGACTCCCGCCCGGCGCCGCCTGACCGCGCTCTCCGCCAGCCACCTCCGGGGAAGCCGAACCCGCTGCCCCGCGTCGGGAAAGCACGTAGGTGCGGACCCCTCAGCTCGCTGCTTGAAAGGACGCCCTACCCAGCCCGGCTCCGTTGGATGCCTTCCTCATTTCCGGCGCAGAGAAGGGTCATCTTCTAACTCTTGGAAAACTTTAGGAAAGTCTCCCTGCAGTCATGACTCAGCTGTCTGAAGAAGGAAGGACACGTTCGGTTTTCCTGCCCCCCTTGATCATGAGGCTTAGAGTTTTTGATAAAGAATTTCAATCACATCAGAAAAATGTTAAATATAACAAAGTATTTGTGAGACATTGGTTGACGTTCTTACACTGACAAGAGTGTGTCACTCATGCAGGAGTTCGGGTTGCTGGACTGATGAATAAAAAAATCCAGTATATGTAAAATTTCCAAGACGTTTAAATTCCTAAACAATAGAAAGTAGTTTAAGATGATTTGTTGATCCCTACTAGTCCTTAAAGGGTCTCTCACGTTTGTCACGTGGAAAACCTAATGTGCTGTGATAAGAATCTCATTTTCAATTTAGGAGCAACTAAATGATTAGAGTAAATCTCCAATGTGCTGAATTATCGAAGAAAATGTATTTTAAAACAAAATAGAAAAAGACTGTCATGGGAAACACGATCATTATAAAGCAAAACAATTATTTTAAGAATTTAAATGGCTATGGTAAAGTAGAAAATGATAAAGACAAACTTTCACGTACTTGGATTACAGAAAAATCTAAACTAATTTTGCTTTTAAATAGAATGTTGATTTATAATAATAGTTCTCAAACACTATCTGAAATGCTTTTGATCTAGATTCATTTGTAAAACTGACTTAAAATGCCTGTGCGGTGCTTCTCCTACTTCCACTGGAGAGACTGACCCTCTGGGACACCAGGGAATGAGGAGAGAGGGGACACTCGCCCAAGTCCATACGGAAGGCTACAACTGGAAAGTGAAGGATCCTCAGGAAATGTTTATTTTTTCAAGAACAGTATTTGGGAGAGCCTAGGAGACGTCCTGACCCAACATAAAGGGAACAATCCAGGGCTGCAGGAAGCAAGTGTGCAGGAAGCAGCCTCCCCTCTCCCTGGCTGGCTGAGGGGCCAAGCCATTCCTGAGTGTTTGTTAGCAAGCCCAAGATATTGTATCAAACCAATGCTCTCACTTTAAAATCAAGGGGAACTGAAAAACTCAGATACTTTACTATTCCAAAAAAAAAAAAAAAAAAAAAATGAATTCTTTATTCAAAACAGAAAAATGTAAGCCATTTTTTTTGTTTTGAAGTTAATTTCCAGCACAACTCAGCTTTTATTATTAGTTCTCATGTTGACTCATATTCTGATTGATTTGAAACTTTTGGAATAAGAAATGAGGAGTTCTCATGAAATAGAGTGGCTGTCCCCCAGTGGCTTCACATGCTTACTTGAAGCCTGTCTTTAAAAACCAAAAATGTGTTTCAGTAAAGATTTATGGTTGATTGGATGGTTAACAAATATGTGGGGATTTTTAGACTTTCTTTGTCAAACTTTGAAATTATAATTTAAATAACTAGAAAATCCTCCAGGGTTTGTTACTACCATTACTACTTCCATTCATTAATACTCATGTTCAAAAAGGCTGCTGCTAGTGAGGACAGATATTTGCAAACAGAGCAGTCTCCCCAGAGGTTCGTCTGATTTCACTCCCAAGATTCCAGAGTCTACAGATGAATTACTTTCAATCTGCCACTCTGTAAAGATCTGACCTTTATTATTTACAAAATAATGCTATGAAATACATATTTAATGGCTGGCATTCAGGGTAGTGTATATATTGTCTGTTCATGACAAGATCTTATTCCTCCTTACAAAATTGAGCTCAGATTCCTCTGACTGGACATTGTCAGAAAGCATCATTGCCACATAAACAGGAATCTTGCTCTTCTGAAAATGGCCAAGTAGTGCTGTTGGACTCCAGGTGGTCACTGTTGTTGTGGTTAAAGCGCTTTCACTTTGTCAGTTACATGCTACAGGGCCGTTGCAATTGTTTGGAAACAGCTTTTTCCTTGAAAGGCTTTGGAATTAAGAGTGGAGCAACAATCCAGGTAAATGTTTCACGATTATATGACCCAGCAATGCCCAGCTCACATGCTCTTTAGGGGAAATGCCTGTGTATCTTTTAATGTATGAAACTAGGCTCCAATTAAGTGAAAGGAGAGCCATAGGGAGACAGCTCACCTTCTACCTGGCTCCCACTGAAGAGGAATTGCTGTGCAGTGAGTGGTATTCCCTGATGTCATCAAACAGGTTTACAGGCATTCAGATCTGAAGTGGACAAACATTCAGGGGACAGCCCCCTGCCTTCTGTCCTGACACAAGGTAGAGAAGGCTCAAGGCTTAGCCATCATTTTGAAAAATTTAGCATTCAGAATTCCATACAAATTCACCCATAGCACCAAATGGCTAATGGAACGAAAGGTAGCTGGATCTCCTCTAGATATACCAGGTGTGCCCAGGTGTGTGAGCACCTGGGTTCAGCGCTATTTCACAATCGCAAGTAGCATGCATGGGACTGCTTTAAAATTTTTACAAACTTAACAGATAAATATCTACATCTATATATCCGCATACCTGTCCATTCAAACCCTTTAGGAAGTCACACATTTACTTTTACGTGCAGATTTTATTTCATTTCTGGAATTCCCATTTGGAATTGTCTTCAGAGATATGCTCAGAACCAGGGATCTCCCTTTGCAGACCACTCTCCCTGCTTCTCTGTCTTGATCACCAAGGACTTCCACGTGTTTATAAAAAACAAAAGAAACCCATAAAGAAACATCACTGCCTACCATTATGAATACATCCTAGGAGGCTACCTCAGCAGGTCAGTGCCCAGCTGTGGTGGGCAGCATGGGCGCGGGGGAGGAGGGGTGCGGGGGAGGTGGAGGCTCCCAGCCACTGAGAGGCCAGAACAGAACCCTCGCTCTTGCTCTGCAGGGTTTCCCAGCTCCGTGGGCTCCGACCTCCCTGTCTTGACTGTCCAGCCTTGGGGTGAGGCTTGAGGCTTTCTTGTCTTTTGTCCCCCCATCAGCCCTGGTCACCCCTCATTGCTAGTCCCTCCTGTGTGAGGGTGGCTGTCCCTCCTGTGTCAGGGTGCCTGTCCAGAAGTCCTGGGCCTGTGCAGCACCCCATGCACCCTCAGCTCTGCCCTCGGTCCACCTGCCTGGCTTCCTAGTCCTTTTTATGAACCCACCACCCCCTCGGAGCTCATCCACCAGCCGGGGGCAAAGCACCTACAGTGGTGCCCCAGAACATCCTTGCCCGGGGGATCCCAGGGCAGGCACTGTTGGCAGAAGGGGCCCCACTGCCGCTCAGCGCTTCCCTCCCACCAGGAGCGCTGGCCGGTGGGACTGTGGAGCCCAGCATGGAATCACATTGGAGTGCTACAAATGGTCCTCATTTCACAAATAAGCTCAGCCTCCCACCCGCTGTGGCCTTACCTGCTGTGACTTCAGATATCCACTGACAACTGTGACCCAAGAATATTAAACAGAAAAGTCCTAAGTTTTAAATTATGTGCTGATCTGGTTAGCATGATGAGATTCTTGTGCTGTCCAGCCTGTCCTGCCCTGGACATGAGTCATGCCCTGTCCAGTGTATCCATGCTATATACACTGCCCACACAATAATCACTTATCAGCCGTCTCAGTTATCAGATCAACTGCCATGTGTCCTACAGATGCCGGGAGACAGTGTTCCAGAGCGTGGAAGAGTGCTCCTACAGGACCTGCCTCAGCACCTGTGTGCACGCAGCCCTCACCTCCCTGGCCCCCGTCCTCTGCCCATGTGCTCTGCGCTGGTGCCCAGTCCTGGAGGTGGGAAAGACCCACAGCTGCCTCCTCCCAGCACAGTTGCCCATCCAGCCAGGTGTGAGATGGGGTTGGCCTCGTCCGCATCACTTTGTTGATGGCACTTCCTTTCTCTGTGCCATGTGTCTGAGTGCAGTAGAGACCCTGAGAGCAATGTCCCCATGGGCTGTGGCCAGCTGGCTGGCTAGTGGGGTGTGATTCTTGTAACACTTCAGTTTAGAAAGTTTCTCTCCCAGGCACGTTCCTGGGTGGTGCTGGGAAGGGTCAGACTCCAGTCCTGCCCTCGGTCAACAGTGTGACCTGAAGTGAGCAGCTCAGTCTGAACAAGCTGGTGCTTCCTCGGGGGCTTGTGGAATCCCGGAGGGTCTGGGGACAGAGCCTCTGCTACCCATGCTCTCTGCATCTGTGCTCTGCCCTCATCTCCATGGAAGCCAGGGGATGGTTGTGTTCAGACAAACGCCCCGGGTAAGGGGTGTGCACGAGGCTGAGCTGCTGGGGGCTGCCTGGCACCTTCCACTGTCCTCCCCTCCTCTTCCCTCTGGGGCTCAGGGAGGGCAGTGCTGCCCTGCAGTGTCTGCGTCTTATCACCTTCTGGGGAAGCAGGCGAGAGGGGCGGAGTCCTTGCGGTCAGAGCAGGACTGAACCCTCTGGAGTGTCCTGCGACCTTCTTCCCCAGGAAACCCTCACACAACACCTTTGGGCCGTGTGACCTCCCACCCCACACAAGGGCTGGGCCACGCAGGCAAGCACGCTGTCCCTCAGACCCTGCGTACTCCGTGAGGGGACCTGCCAACTCCTCAGTTCCCATGGACACCCAATACAGAGCTGCTGGTGACGTGCTGCAGGCCCACAGAGGGGACTCTGACCACTGTTGCCACGTGGACCTGCACTGAGTGCCCAGGATAGGCAGCCCAGGGCACAGGAGAGAACAGACACATCTGCCAGGGGCCGGAGATTGTAAGCAGCCTAGGGTGTGTGCGCGGTCCCTCACACACTCGCACACGCACACACACCCACCCTGTATACGCCAAGTGCACACACACACACACACACACACCCTGTATACGCCAGGTGCACACACACTAATGCCCTGCATACACCAGGTGCACGCACACACACGCCCTGCATACGCCAGGTGCGCGCACACGCCATGCATACGCCAGGTGCACACACACACACATGCCCTGCATATGCCAGGTACACACACACACACACACACACACGCCCTGCATATGCCAGGTGCGCACACACACACACACGCCCTGCATTTCCCACATGCACACACATGCACACACCCTGCATATGCCAGATGTATACACACACACCCTGCATACATCAGGTGCACACACACACACACCCTGCATACACCAGGTGCACACACACTAATGCCCTGCATACGCCACATGCACACACACACACACCCTGCACACGCCCCTCTCCCCAGCCCCACGCCCTGCACACACCCCTCAACATGCTGCCCCAGCAGGCCCGAGCTGCACTCTAATGACTTCTCCCTGGTGACTGTGGTTTATCTGGAGCTCCTGTCTATGGAGTGTCACTCAGCCAGGCTGTTGGCACAACCAGGACTCTGCCAGGGCAGAGCAGATTCGCTCCGCAACTTGTAAACAAAGGGAACAACATGGGACTTAGTACCAGTGATTTTTAGTCTCAAAAGCAAAATCCTGCTGGAGTCCGTCTGATCCCAGCAAAGTCCTGAAAGCGCAGTGAGCAGCTCTTCCCTGGAGGCCAGCACTTTTGCCCGAGGGCAGCACGGCCAGTGCCTCCCAGTGGGGAGGCCACAGCTTGTGGGAGGTGACACCTGTGGCTGTGGGGAAGCCTTGCCCTTGGTGGGCACCGTCCCTCAGACAGCCTGGCCCCTGTGCGCACCTCTAAACTCACACTCTGCTTCTAAGCCGTGTTTCTGGCTTGTCCTTGCTGCCCGCAGGGCTACGACAGGTGCTGTCTGCATTCCAAAGTCGCCAGCCCCGGGGCTCTGGGGTCACCTGGGACTCGCAGCTGTCCAGTGACCCCACAAGGGCCTGGGGCTGGCCCCCTATGGGCTCCAGTGGTGCCATGGGCCATGGCTCGGGGCTGACACTGGGAGTGCTACCGCTCTGTCCCTGGAGGCCGCCCTCAGCCCACCTCCCAAGTGCCCACAGAAGCATGGTCAGGGGCTCTTAAGTGACCCCTGCCCTAAGTTCAAGTCCTGGTGACGTGGCCTATGATCCGTGGTTCTCCTGGGCGACCAGAGCTCACGAGCCCCAGGTGGCGACAGTCAGCAGAGGCGCGGGCTCCTTTACCCTGTGCACCAGAATCAGCAATAGCCTGGTAGGCTTGGCAGAAGTCCCCACTGCCACCGACCTGGCCACACACAGGGTTTGGATGGGGACTGTCATCTGAGCACGGACACCCCCAGAGTGATGAGAAGCCCCTGGGTTTGGACGCTTGGACCTGGCCGTGCTCCAGGCAGAAGAGTGGGCTTGGGAGGAGCGCTGGCCGCTTCCCTCTGCTGTGGAGGGTACCCAGGGCAGCAGGGCAGGATCCTTGGAAGCCACCTGTCATCCTTGCACCCCAGGACTGGGGCACTATCCCCAGGAACCATGATACCCTCATATGTCTCACTCTGTGAATGAGCTGTCTGATTTTATTTCCAACAAAATTACAGCGATGATTTTGACCTCTGAGGTCCTTCTCTGCAAGTTACCAGAGCGCTGTGAGCTGCGTGAGGCAGAAGAAAGGATGAGCGCCACCTCTGCTGTGCGTGGAGAGACCCCAACCCCTCAGAGATACAGGGATGAAGGGTGTTTCATTTACCTTACTTGGCCCTCAGCAGGGTTCAGTGTGATGCCGCAGGGGGGCCTGCACAAGGCGTGGGGCTGGGGAGGGGGCCTGTGCAGGCCATGGAGCTGGGGAGGGGGCCTGTGCAAGGCGTGGGGCTGGGGAGGGGGCCTGTGCAGGCCTTGGGGCTGGGGAGGGGGCCTGCGCAGGCTGTGGGGCTGGGGAGGGGGCGTGCGCAGGCCTTGGAGCTGGGGAGGGGGTGTGTGCAGGTGGTGGAACTACAGAGACGCGGAGGGCAGGTGCTGTGAGTCCTAGGGAGAAGGCCACTGCAGGAGCAGAGCTCAGAGCCACACCCATGACCAAGGGATGCCCAGGCCCACCAGTAGCTGAAGAGGCAGGAAGGGCGTCTCCTGGGGCCTATGGGGCAGCCGGCTATGCCCACAGGGTGGCCCCAGGACCATGAGAGAACAGTCTGGTCCAGGTTCCCGGTGGGCACTCTGACTCCATGGCCCAGGATGCCCATCCAGGCCCAACCAATGTGCTCGAGGGCTGGTCATTCCAGGGGCTCAGCATGTGGTGGGCTCGCTGCTCCCCGCGCCACCCCGGGTCATTCCCAGCTGGCTACTACACTGGGGCCCTCTGCCTCGTGTGTCACCAGAAGATGTATGTCTTGCTCTGTGGCTGTCCCTCCTCCTAGCTGTACACCACACAAACATTAATAAACCCCGTCACACATCTTTAATTAAGTTCCCAACAAGGGGCTGGGGATGCGGCTCAAGCGGTAGCGCGCTCGCCTGGCATGCGTGCGGCCCGGGTTCGATCCTCAGCACCACATGCAAAGATGTTGTGTCCGCCGAAAACTAAAAAATAAATATATATATATATATATATTTTAAAAAAGTTCCCAACAAAAATGTGGAACAGAGTAGAGAGGACGGAAAACCCCCGCCCCATCCTGGATGGCGCCCCGCTTACCCCTTGTCCGCATGAGTGAGTTATTTAATTGATGGCCTGTAGGGATGGTTTAATTGGGCGCAAATTTATCTAGTGGCACTATTGTTCCCGTTCTCAATCTTCCCTTTTGGAGATTTTGTAAACCTAACCCTAACTTCCCACAAGACTCCTTCAAGTCCACGTCTGCGACATCAACGGTCTCCCTCCATCTCTGCGCAAGGACACCAGACAGAGAGGGGCCTCTGGTCCCTGCTCTGTACCTTGTGTGTGCTGGGGTCTCTCCAGCTGCCAGGTGCTCGAGGCTCTGCCAGCCCTCGGCCTCCACCCTCTGCTCGGTGTCCAGCAGTGGTGTGGTCCAGCTGCTCACCAACCTGCAAGGGCACGCAGTGGACTGGAACCCTCGCCAGGGAACACCGCGGCTCCTGCCCACCCAGGCTCTGGCCCCCGGCCTTGGCGTCGCACACACCTGCGTATGATGCCAGTCTTCGGGGAAGGGCCAGGGAAGGGAGGGACTCTATATGCCAGGTGGGTGGCCACAGGCCAGTCGGGCATTCCTCCGTTCCTCACCCTGGTCGGTCCTGGGACGACGGACAGGCAGGCGGGCACCTAGTTCCCATGGCTGCTTCACAGGCCACGTGTGACGTGTGACGCTGCAGAGCCTGCTTCCTGCTCCTTCCTGCCCTCCATGGCCACCTGGCCACTGAGCTGGGAGGTGGCCCTCTGTTAAACTGCAATCCTCTGACAGATTCCTGGCCTCACGGGGCAGCTGGGCAGTCCCTCCTCCCCCAGGAACTCAGTCTGGCGAGCTAGGGAGCCCTGCCCCTGTGGGAGGCTTAAGATACAGAGGTCAGCTTGGGGTTTAGAAACGGCGACACGGCGACACCCTAGCCTTCAAGCACAACATTCCCACTTCCTCAGTAAATCCCGCAAAGCCTGGCCTGCAGTGAGGGCCGCTGCGGCACAGAGTGTGAGCCCGGAGCCCCCAGAGGTTGTCTGCCCAGCACCTGGTCTGGGGCACTCCATCCTGATCCTGCAAGTCGGGAGCCACTCCTGGGGGAAGCTGAGGGTGGAGGCAGGAGGGACTGGGAGGGACGGGGGCAAGGGAGGCCCGTGGGCCGCCCGGGGAGTGTCCTGAGAGCCCTCCCAGGTGACAGGCAAGGACACTGGGTGCCGGCCTCTCAGAGGCTCTCGGGTGGCAGGCCCCTCCTTGCTGGTTGTCGCTGGGTGCTGCGACTGCCACTCTGACCTTAGCCGGGGCCCCTCTGGGTGAGGCCGTTACAGCTCACCCCTCCACACCTCTCCAGGTGGCTGGGCAGCCACCCTGCATGGTGACAGTGACCCTGGGCAGGACCGCAGGAGGAGGCGCCCAGGCAGCAGGGGGCCTGCACGCACATCTGGGACCCTGCCGTCCAGTGACTCCGCGGCAACAGGCAGAAGCAGCCTCCGTGACCAAGTGCGCCAGAGGAGCAAGCCCGCGGAAGGGCAGGGCCACACCCCAGGCCCGAGGCCCCACAGGCCTGGGAGGGATGGTTCTCCTTGCCTCGGTGGAGGGTGGGCTGAATGTTCTGATCAACTGAAATATTTTTTTTTTCCCAATCCTATCTGAGATTCTCACAGTCCCCCAAACTAAGGATGGAGCCCCAAACCTCGAGGAGCCATGGGAGCCCGGTAGGAGCCACTTGTCTCCAGCCGTCCCTTGGGGTAGAACCGCAGGCTGGGCAGGGCAGCAGAGCCCTGCTGGGGGACGGACACCTCCAGCCACCTGTGCTGTGCCTGAGCACCACCACTGCTCCAGGGACTGGGGACACAGACCCAGGACCGTCACTCACAGTGTCACACAGGAGAGGGAGGAAAAGAGAATCTGCATACACTTTGAAGAGTTGATCAGTGATAAGCAGATGTCCCTCAGTCCTGAGCCCCAGGCGCGGAGGCCAGGGCCCCACAGGGAGGAGTGGACCGACCACGGCCCCCTGAGCACAGTGCAGGCCTGTGTTGGCACTTGAAGACGTCACCTCGGGGATGTCCCTGCTCCCTGCCAGCGGGTGCACGATGGCACCTTGCTGGGGGCGCCTGGGCTCAGGCCAGCTGATGGACGCCAGGTGGGGCGTTGGTGAAGTCTGAGGGTCTTGAGGCCCAGGGTGAAGCACTGCCCTGCCTGGCAGGCACCCGGGGACCTGGCCAGGGAGGCTCTGCGTACTGCTGGGAGGTCTGTGCTCTGGTCAGTTCCCACAGTCCAGCTGTGTTCAGCTTTGGGAAAGCCGTGGAGCTGGGGAGGGGCCAGCCCCTTTCTCCTGTAGCACTGCCGCTCCCGTGGTGGCCTGGGGGCCTGGGGGCTTGGTGGTGACCCTGCCCGCTGCCCACTGCCCCACTTCTCCCTCTCCTGACTGCCCACCAACGGCCTCCAGCGGTGGGGCCCGGAGCTCCTCTGAGCCAAGGCGGCTGGACCCCTGATCCCTGGGGAGGGCCTGTTGCTTCTCTAGGTGTTAATGCAGCTGGTCAGGGCTCTGCATGCCCTCTCGCTGACGTCCCGGGCTGGAGGTGACGGGCCCTGGGCTGTCCCCTGAGGCTGTCCTCACCTCTGTGAGGGGCTGCTGTGCTTCAGTCTTCGTGGCCGCCTCGCCCAGGGGACGCCTGTTTTCAACCTGTTGTCAATCAGCTCTCGCCGTCTCCTCGGCCTTCTGTGGAGGGAGGGCCACAGAGGAAAGGTGCCTGCAGTGACCGTGGCCAGAGGTCCCGAGCAGGAAGGGTCTGAGGGCGCCACCAAGGCCTCAGGAGCGACCGTGAGTTCCGCGGGCACGCGCCTGCGGGGGGCCTGCTTTTAAAGCAATTTGTTTTCTTTGCTTTCACGTCACCCAAATAAAACGAGGGATGAATGAGCACGACCTCCAGGAGCAGGCTCCAGGATGGGCAGCAGCAGCCATCAGGAAGGGCCAGCAGAGGACACCCCGTGCCCCTCCACCGCTCCTCGGGGTGCGACTGGGGATGGGGTTCCCTTCCCGGGGTGAATCCCCACAGGTCCCTAATGTTCAAATCGCTCTGAGGAGGACAGACCCTCTGGCCACCTCTCCCCCCGCCGGTCCGCTGGCTCCAGTGGGCCATCACGGTACCCGCAGCCAGGAGGCCATCACGGTACCCTGGCCCCCAAGTCCACACGCACATTCAGGCGGCTCCCTCTGCAGTGGGCTTGGCCCCTGCCATGGCGCGCGGCTGCAGACCCTTGTCCTGCTCCAGACTCCCCCGTGGTTTCAGGGGGCTGGGCCTGGCTCCCTGGCCCTGGTGGTTCCGTGGGTTCCAAGGAAGTCCCCCAGGAACATGTGCCTCTCCTCTGGCTGGCTGTCCACCACCCCCGGCTCTATTCTGCAGCCCCAAACCAAGCCTCCGCATTCTTCCTGATGAATTCTCACCTGCCTGGGAGCACCCCAGAGTGGGTGGTGTTCACCCAGTGGCCCCCTGCTGTCGGCCCAGGTGGCCACAGAGCCTTGGCGCTTTCCTGCTCCACCCCTGGCGTGCTCAAAGGGCCCGTTACTTGAAGCTCTCAGGCCACGTGGCAGGTGTCCTGCAGCTTCTGGCGTCCCAGCCCCAGGAGGAACAGCGACTGCTTCTCAAGGGGCCTGCAGCCCCATCCCCACTTGGGAGCACAAAGGTGCCCCTGCCTGGGTGGACTGGCCTGTCCCTGGGGGGATGGGGGACCTCCCACCTGCTGTCCGCCACCGGGCAGGCAGAGGAGCCCCTCCTAGCAGCCGGGAGGCAGCAGGAATGAGAGCTCCAGGGGAGAAGGTGCAGGCCCTCAGGGCTACCCAGGAGGAGCGGGCTGAGGCCAGCAGGGAGGGAAGACCTCCAACTCCCGTTTCCCCAGACCCCTTTCCGTATTTATCCTGGAGGGCCCCACCCTGGCTCCTCGAAGCCTCGACTTCAGAGCTTAACTGGACCAAGAGACGTTTCCAGGAAGGGCACAGGCTGGCTGGTGTCTGATCACCCACATTTGTTGGGTCTTTGTGACCATTACTGAGGGCCACAAGGATCCATAAGACATGGCGCCTATCGATGAGGACATCACCACGAGGCAGACGCCATCGACATAGAGGACGCCACGGAACTGGAGCCGTGATTGGTGCTACAGAAGATAGACCAGCTCCTTGGGAACTTAGAGGACAGGACCATTTGGGTGGGGAGGGCCAGATGTCCGTGGGCGGGAAGTTTCCTACAGCTATACGGCACCACGGGGCCATTCCCACGTGGTGTCCAGTCAATGGGCCTGATGAAGCTGAGTGCCCAAGGCTTGTTTCAGAACTGACCACCTCAGGTCCAGGGAGGCTGGGCTTGGGGTACAGAGCCCCTGGGGCTCCCTTCCTGCCGTCTCTCCCTCCCACCAGAGGACCCTCGGCAGTGGGCTGTACTTGCCCAGGAGACAGACCCAAGCCCCTAGCACCCCAGATGCAACCCGGGTGTGCTTGTCCCTCTGCGGCAGGGTGGGCCATGGCCTGAGGGGGCTGGTGTCCTGTAGGGAGACTGAACACACACAGGTCTGTCAGGTCTCCAGGCTCCCTGAGGCTGCCTGGACCTTCCGCGCCGGTGGGGCAGGAAGGGTCCCGCACACTGTCCGCCCTTAGCTCAGAACCTGAGCTGCGAGACGCAGACGCTCTGCCCGTCCAGGACACCCCTGCTGGGACGTGGGGTGGAATCTGAGGGGCCTGCAGCCCACAGCAACGCGACCCCCTGACGGCAGAGCGGGCGGTCCTGAGGGAAGCGACTCCATGTGATGGAATTCAAGCCTACAACACGAGTCAAGGAGCTCCCTGTGGAAGAGGCCACAGAAGAAACAAGGTGGAAAAGAAGTGCCACAGAGCAAGGACAGTCCTGCTGGCACCTCTGCTCCGACAGCTGGGCCCTGGACGCAGACCTCGGTGTCTCCCGCAGACATAACTTGGGAGGACCTCCGCTTAAGGGTGCCGGCCCACCCCCTTGCCCAGGCCCCCAGCCTGCAGCTGTGTGGCCCCAGGTCCCCTGACGCAGCGCCACGCGGGCTCACGAGCAGCGGCCCTCCCCACAGCCATGACATAGACACAGGAGCTGGGGAGTGGGCGGGACTAGTTCTGGGTGCAGGGGCTAACAGGACAGGCCGGCCCCGACTCCAGCCACGACGGCAGCTAGCATTTCAGGCCTGCTTCAGCTTCTTGCCATAGAGCGGGGACAGTCGTTAGAGGGGCTTGCCAAATCCCCTGTGGTTCTCCTGGAGGGGATACCGTGGCCCCAGTGCTCGCCTGGTTCCTCGGTGGACACTGGAGCCCAGGCAGAGGTGACTTGTTCTCTGGCTTGACTAGGAACGAGAATGCAAATCCCACTTCTGGTCTGCTCTTTCTGCAGCAGCAGCCCTGCTCCAGGTGGGGGCTGCACCCACCAGCTGCCCAACCAGGACAGCTCTGTCCACGCACTGGGCTCCAGCTGTGGCGATGGGGCTGCTTGTTACTGCAGCACTGCTGTGCACCAGACCGACAGATAGGAAGGTGTTCCTCGGCCCCAGTAACAGATGAACCTTCTGACTATGCCCCCACATGCAGGCCAGAGCCCCCAGCTGCAGAGCACCTGCCTCTGGAAGGTACAGTACACCTGGCTTCATGTGCTGGGTGCCAGGACACAGCCCCAGCCATCTTCTGATTGCTCTGTTTGTGACCGTCCAACTCAGACCCGTCCTCCAGCACCAAGGGCCTACACACTCAGGTGGAAGCATGAGAGGTGAGCCTGGGGCCACTGTGTGCCCCCCGGCTGTGCACCCCTGGCGGTACAGTGGGGCCACTGAGGAAGGCAGCGGGGTCTGGGACCCCTGGAGCCTCTCTGTGCAGGGCCGGGTGTGCTTCCCGCAGAGTGTGCTGCGCGGGATGCAGAGCCGGTGAGCCCTTGGGCGTGCGGCTCACATGTCCCCTGGTGAGACAGTCCTCCCACGACCTGCAGCCATTGCCTCTGGCGGGACGGGCAAGGTGGGCGGGTGGGGCGGGGCAGGCCCAGGGATCCACAGCCCCCCCATCTGTTCTCCACTTGGGGCCTGTGGGGCCCACTCTTCTGGGGCAGAGCATCACCAGCCCTCATCCCACACATGTTGAGGACACCGGGAAGGACCCTGTTGGGAGGCAGGGACAGCAGAGCCCAGGCAGCATCCTCGGCCTCACAGGTGCCTCTGCTTACGCTGTGCCAGTGCCCTCCTCCCTCACCTACGTTTTCGGGGACAAAGCTCCTCTAGGGTAGCAGGAATGGTCAACAGTGTTTACTATTCAACAGAAACTACAGAAGGAGGAATGGAACTGTCCTCCCGTGTTCACGACGAGAGGGGTCTGACCTCGGGCCCTCCTTGGCCTGGCGCCCCTGACCTCGCAAGCACAGTGTTTCCAACAGGGACGAGTAGAGGTCACCCCACTCTGAGAAAAGGCTGCTAACTTGGGAAGGCAGGGTCTCTGGGGGCTGGGCAGCAGGGAAGAGCCCTGAGAAGATGAAGTCCCTGCGGCTCACGACCCTGGCCTAGCTCAGGAACACCCATCGTGCGGAGGACTGGCGGGCACACGGGAGCCGGCGGGTACTGTGAGAAGGAGGAAAAGCACGCCAGGAGGACCGTGTTGGCCACCGCCAGCCAGCGGTCCTCGCTAAAGACATGAGCTCCACGGGATGTGGCCCGTGGCAGAGCGCCTGCCTGGCTTGCGTGCTCGAGGCCTGGGCTCAACCCCAGCACCCCAAAAGTAAAAATAAATAGGTAGAGGAGTGGTGTGGCAATGGGGCTGCTTGTCACTGCAGCACTCCTGTTCCCTGTGCACGCTGTGGGCGGCTCCTCCAGCCACGTGCTGTGGCTTCTCTCCATGTCACTAAACCCGTGGAGCACCCCGGCTGTCCTTCCCAGGCATGCCTCCTGTTGGTCCTGGGCATCTCCACCTGTGACCCTGCCCCCGTCCACATCTGCTGGGAGCCTCCCCAGGCTGCTCCCTGCGCTGGCTGGGGGTCAGCTTCTGCACCCCTCAGCTTGGGGGAGGATGCAGGCAGAGCGTGGGGTGAGTCTCAAGGGATAGCCAGAGTGGAGAACAGCCTCCAGGCATCTCTGGACAGGCTCAGGCCCACCTGTGAGGGACAGTGGGTTAGACCAGGTCCTGGGGGAATGAGCAGCTGTCCTCCCGGAGCCCAGAGGTCGGCAGGGCAGAGATTCCTGAGTGGTCTCCTAGCCAGCACTCCCTGAGGACCAGCTCTGTGCTTGGCCCGATGCCAGGTGCCCAGGAGTGCAAAAACATGTGCGTCTTGGGCCTTGCCCTGTGGGAGCTGGCCTTTTGGAAAGTCTTCTGTCCTGGTAGCACAGAGCCCCGCCCGTCCTGTGCCCCAAGGCTCCAGGTGCAGGATGCACAGGGCCCAGCAGGATCCGCTTTGCTCTGTCCCACTTGGCCTTTCTGAGCGTGGAGACCTGCCTGCCCACAGGAAGGTCCTGAGCCTTCACTGAGGTGCGAGCAGCGGGCCAGGTGCAGAGTGGGTGGGGTATGGGCAGTGGCACTGGGGGGAGGAGCACAGGGCAGCCCTGCTGAGCCAGGGAGCAGGAGGAGCCAGGCCTGGAGGTGAGAGGGCGCTGGACTCGGCAGGAATGACTCCTCTGTGACCCCCAGTATGGGCAGAGCCAGGGCTGGACTGTGCTTCTGGAAGGAGGGTGGGCTGGTGAGGGTGGAGCAAGGACACGGAGAGGCAGAGGTGCAGCAAGGACGCAGCCATTTGTTTCTTGGGGAAGCAGCAGTGGAGAGGTGCAGACTGTGGTGTGGGCAGGCACGGCACCTGCTGATGGGTTTGTCTTTGAAAGAGGCCAGGGACAGGGCCAAGGTCAGAGGGCAGCAGAGGGGCGGGGCTGTGCCAGTGAGCGTCAATGGAGGTGGGTGTGGCCTACAGTAGGTGGGTCAGTGTGCTGTCACCAAGGACAAGGACAGGCGCGGCCATTCACCAGCACAGACTCCCCCACCTGGGCCTGGGCGCTGTCACCCTGAAGAGTGTCAGGTGAGTCCCCACAGGTGCACATTGTCACTGGTGCAGATGGTTTTCTGGTTGTTTTTAACCAGGGAAGATTTGTTGGAAGACAGAAATGAATCACTCAGTGTGCAGAACTCCCCTCCCAAGGGGGTCACGCGGCCAAGCAGAGCGCATCCAGGGTCGGCAGAGCTGCTCACGGCGATGGCCGGACAGGGCTGGCTGGGTCCTTGGATTCACTACAGTGCTGGCCGAACCGGCCCCTGGACCCTCCTCAGGCAGCCGGTCCCAGTGAGCTAACTGCTCCCCTAGGAGCAGTCCCCCTGCCCACTCCCCGCCAAGCCAGCAGGCTGTGCCTTGCTGGGCCCTGCTGACCCCAACCCGCCTCTCGCCACTCCTGAAATACCTCCTCCACCTTCCCTCCCGGCCACAGCCCCTGCCACCCCATAGCCCCTGCCACCCCACAGCCCCGGGGCCTCTGCCAATCCTGGGAGGCCACACTGCCCAGAGGCGGGCCCAGGAGGGCTCTGTACCCCACCGCTCAACCACAGGTGGGCATTCTCGGCCGTGGAAGAGCTGGCCAAAGACAGAGATGAAGGACAGGGACGCCCGCTGGGGCAGTGGGCTGGCGGTCAGGACTGTCCAGTGGGTCCCTTCCCCCGGCCAGCACCTCCCACTCTTAGAGTGGCGCTGGGAACCCAGTCAGTGTGTGGCCTGCATGCCTCGGGTGCCCGGCCTGCAGCCCTTCGCTCCAGTGAAACGGAAATTACGACAAGAAGGATTTTCCTTGATTGAAAGGTAAGAGTACTCACTAAGCACCAGGGAGGTCACTGAGCATCTTCTGTCCATTACTGGAGACATGGCACCTGGCACCTGGTTAGATTTTCATTTCCATTATAATAAATATTCAGTTCCCAAACTAAACATGATACATTATTTTTGAGTTTACTTTTCATGAATCATGCTTTTTCTTACATAATCTATAGTAAATTAAAAAGCATGCATCATGTACTAAACCAAACAAAGTCAATATTTGGCTTTATATATTATTGATATTTTAAAGATCACATTAAATGAATTTCCTGAATTTATAAGTGTACTAATCTAAAATAAAACTCCCTTTTATTAAAAAATAACCTGTTTTTATCCACATACAACACAAAAATGAACTGAGTTTTAAAACACTATTGGGGAAATGGGAGTCTCTTCAACAAGTGGAGCAGGAGACCTCGCCCTCCACGGACCCCACACACATGGACGGACCCGGGCGGGTCGGGAGCAGGTGTGTGAGATGGGACAGGGACTTGACAAGGATGAGTCTCACCAGGGTGGACAGGCAGTGGCTCCTGGATGTGAACTAAGAGCACAGGCCAAAGAGAAAAATAAATCTGGTTTCATCAAAATAAAACTTTTGTGTCCTGAAAGACAGAGAGGGAAAGGCAGCCTAGGAGCACAGTGGCCACCTGTCCAGCATGGGCCCGTGACTCCAGCCCATCTCTCCAAAAAAGGGGCCCGTGTGTTAATAAGGATCAACATCACCATCGCCAAGGAAATCAAGTAAGGACCGCCTGGGAACGTCACCCGAGGTCTCCTCAGGGAGATGAGCCTGTGGACAGGGAGCGGCGGTGACACGGGACAGCGTGCGGCCCCCAGCCAGCCTGGCAGGGTCACATGGGCCCAAAGAATGGAAAGTGGACCCCAAAATGTCTGCACAGGCAGCCCACAGTGGCACCCAGGTCCCGCCACAGCTCGTGGCTGCACAGAACCCCGCCCACCCCCAGGAGGGAAGACGTAGAAGGACATCCTGACGCCTGACACACACAGTGGACACTGGGGACACTGTACTCAGTGACATAAGCCAGCTACCAAAGTCAAATATCACAGGATTCCACTTCAGGAAGGACCCAGAGTGGCCGAGCCCAGAGACAAAGCAGA
Source organism: Callospermophilus lateralis (assembly GCF_048772815.1). NCBI lineage: Eukaryota > Metazoa > Chordata > Mammalia > Rodentia > Sciuridae > Callospermophilus > Callospermophilus lateralis. The sequence continues at coordinate 1,486,529 of NC_135305.1, read as the reverse complement.
GTGGTGGTGCCGGCTGGCGGGGCATGGGAAGCCGTGTCGCCTGGACGGGCTTTGGTGGGCAGGCGAGAGGGTGAGCAGAGGGCAGGGGTGACGACCGGGCTCAATGCTGCTGGACTGTGCTTCACCGCGGCTAAGCCGTAACCTGGGAAGTGAGGCTTGCTACAGTTGAACAGGGAGGCTGTGGGGCTTCGTAGGCTCGCACATGACTGAGAGAAGGGCTTGAAGGCCCCTAAACATACGAGTGGGCAGTGCTCTCCTGGGGACAGCGTCAGGCTTGGAGGAGAGGCCCTGTGCCACCGGGCCTCTGCTGCAGGCCAGCCCTGCTGTCCTGCAAAGCCAGGGGTCTACGCTGTGTCTCCTGCACCTGGTGCTCCTGGCAGATCTCTGCTTCTGCTCAGCCCAATTCTGTCCTTTCTGCTTTGGGGACTCTGAGGCCCCATGGCTCACCCTGTGGCCCTGGTGGGGCTCTGACCTGTGTGTCTATACCCACAGCCTCACATGCACTCCCAACGGGTGCTCAGCAAGTGTCCTGCAATGCCCAGCAGGCGGCTGGAGCCCAGGGGCTGGAACTCTGCCGTGCAAGGCCTGGGGAGGGCACACAGAGCCGGCCTACCTGTGTGACCACAGCCACCTAGTGCAGACCCTGGGACAGGCCTCCAGGACAGTGGCTCCCCTGGCCCTGCACCTTGAACAACAGGGCTGCTGATGCAGGCTCCCGGGCCCCAGGGAGAGGAGCCCACTGTGGAGGAGACCAGCCGAGCAGCTTCTGCAGGGAGCACGTCAGCCCCTGGGTGGCGCTCCTGCACCCACATCCCATACTGCCTCACGGGTGCCTTCTGCTCAGGAGACCAAACAGCTTTAAAGTTCAAGGCTCATTCAAATTGGATTTTAGAAACAAAAGTCTTAAATATTTGTACCCAACTAAGGGATTACACACTTATCTTATCCTCAGAAAAGGCTTTGAAGAGGTGGGAAGAAAGGTAGCTCAAATTTTAAACTGGGTCCTCAAAACTTGCTAGTCTGTGTCTTTCCCGGGCTGGCTGCCTTTATCAAAAGGTACAGAGCCTTAGACTATTGAGACAGGGATTTGCATACATTTCTTTCACCTGCTTCCTCCCTGAGTTAATGAAACTGGAACAAAAGGGTGGATTCCCAGCCCAGAGGCGCCCAGAGCAGCCCTGCCCGGGTCCCTGAGCTCAGCGTGCAGGGGCCCCTGGGGCTGGGTCTGCTGGGGCGGGAGCCAGAGCCTCACCCGGGGCCGCACAAAGGCCGTTGCCCCAGCACAGCCATGGAATTCTGGGTCGTTACCGCGTCTTTTGAATCCAGGCAATGACAAGGGGAACAAGAGCAAACGGGTAGAAAAGCAGAAGAGGAAGAGTCAATAATTACCTTTTTTGGACAGAAGCTGCGTTGAAGACAATCAGAGTGCTCTCACGTTACCCATCATCCCTCTTTGGATCTTGTAAATTTAAAGAAAGAAGAAACGCAAAACACAACCGCCGTGACTGTCCTGAGGAGGGGCTGCCCTGCCTGCCCCTGCCTGCCCCTGCCTGCCCGCAGGTCCTCCTGTTTCCCGGGAAAGCCACCTCTTTGAGGAAAGGTTCCTCCTACTGACACTGTGAGAAGACAGCTGCAGGCTTAGCGGGCCTTTCAATTGGTGCAACGTCCCCAGGACAGGAGAGGTGCCCCCTGGCCTGCCTGGAGCCCCAGCCAGGAGAGCAGGTCTCACCATCAGCACCTTGGCAGGAAGGACCTGGTGCTCTGAGGCCAGAAAGAGGTGGTGACTTCTCTTAGGGACTCGGGGGAGATGGGGGCATGATGCGGTGAGCACTCCCAGGCACTGCATGGCTTATAAGGACTCTAGCAGGTGTGGGTGGGTCTCCATGGTGGAGGGTGGAGGGCAAGCGACATCTGGCTGGCAGTGGTCCCACTGAGAACCACCTGCCTGCCCTGTGAGGAGTGGGGGCAGCAGCCAGCATGGAGGAGGAGAGGTCAGTACCATTGGTTTGAGTCAACTTGATGGGGCTATGAGATGGCCAGATGAAACCCTGTCTGATGTGTTTGGGAGGGTGTTTCTGGATGAGATTGGCATTTGATCAGTACACTTGGCAACATGCATGCCTCCCCAGTGTAGGGGCCTCATCACATCTGCTCAGGGCCTGGACAGAGGAAAGGCTGAGCATTGGAGAGCCACTCTGCCTGGCTTCTGAGCAGGGCACTTCACTCATCCGCCCCGCAGTGGAGTGCAGCTCCCACGGCAGACTGTCTTTGGGACTGCTCAGCTGCCACAGACCCTAGAGCAGTTCCTTATTCCTCTATCCCTCTCTCTATATATATTATCTCTATCTATCTATCTATCTATCTATCTATCTATCTATCTATCTATCTATCATCTATTTTCATCTACCTTTCCATCTATCCATCCATCCACCCACCCATCTATCCATCCATCCCTCCATCCACCCACCCATCCATCCACCCATCCACCCATCCATCCATCCACCCACCCATTCATCCATCCAAACATCCACCCACCCATCCATCCACCCATCCATCCATCCATCTACCCATCCACCCATCCACCCACAATCTATCCATCCATTCATTCACTCATCCATCTGTCCATTCATCCATCCATCTACCCATCTATCCATCTATCCATCCACCCATTCATCCACCAATCTACCCATCCACTCATCCATCCAGTCACCCATCCATCCATCCACTCATCCATCTATCTATCTGTTTATCCATCCACCCACCAATTCATCCATCCATTCATCTATCCATCCATCCACTCATCCATCTACCCATCCATCCATCCATTCATCCACTCATCCATCCATCCACTCATTCACTCGTTCATCCATCCCCATCCAC